>NW_026693670.1:0-6554 GCF_021218885.2 Marmota monax
AAATCCTTGCTGAGAGCTGGGGCTGTATGTAGCTCAGCAGCAGAGCACTCGCCTAGCATGCATGAGGCAATGGGTTGGAGCCTCAGCACCACATAAAATTAACAAATAAAATAAAGGCATTCTTTCCATCTACAACTAAAAAAAAAATTCTTTCTGAAACAGGGAAATTTAACTTATAAGATATCATCTATCCTACTCAGAATTTTCAAAATCTCAAAACTAGTGATCACATCTTGCTTTTCCTTTTTGATTATTTTTGTTACATTTGAAATCTAATTTTGGCTCAGATTATTATCCTTAATTAATAAAAAAAGTCTGTCAAAAATTAAAAGT
The DNA here is from genome assembly GCF_021218885.2 of Marmota monax. Classification (NCBI taxonomy): domain Eukaryota; kingdom Metazoa; phylum Chordata; class Mammalia; order Rodentia; family Sciuridae; genus Marmota; species Marmota monax. Next base: position 334 of record NW_026693670.1, read on the forward strand.
ATTTTAAAATCAATATTTTTATTTTTTTGAATTATTGTTGTTCTTAGCCACATTGATAATAATATTTCATTTGCATTCAGACATTTAAAAACTAATATAGATATTTTTCAAATTTTATTTCTCTTTCTCTTTCTTATCAGTTCTTAATGAATTAGGATACTAAGTTTAAGCATTTCTGCAATAGTTGTTCGGCCACAGCTGCTTCTCTATTGAGCATCCTAGCTAATGATATGTAGAGTAAAATTATATACTAATGAAATTCATGGACAATGCTAAATTGAGAGTTATCATTAACTGAAGAAAGTGCAGTAATGCAAAAGTATTATGATGATATAGAAATGTGAGAAGGAATAAAAGTTTGAAAATGTTCAATTTGAGAAAATGTGATTGGATGGGATGTGCCTGGGCTTTCACCTGTCTTGCCTTTGTTCAAAATATTTGTCCTTTTATAAATTCTGATGAGGACCCTCCCTAGAGAGTAATGAACAGGTAATGATTATTTCCTTGAGCTTTGGATTACAGGGGACCTGTAGTTGTGAGTACTTAATACCTTATCCACAGAATATCATGTGGAATAACTTACAACTATCCTTCACTACACTCATAGCTTTGTGTCTTTCAGGCTGCTTTTAAGGCACAATTTATTTGAAGATGCGTATCTATCCTACTTTGTACAATGTATAACGCATGTTATCTGCAGCTCACAGATTTTGAAACAGATTTGATTTGAATTAACAACAATAGCATTTATTTTTGCCTCAACTTTCCTAAAGATGCTGATTTAAGGAAATCCTAAGGGAACTTGTTTCATTTATTAATTTTACTGATCATGGTCATCTCAATCAAAAGCACTAACAGGCACCTACATAAGCCATATACTTTTCTAAATAATAAAATGTCTAATAATATCAAAAAACAAATACTGATATGTTAAATAATTAAAATGAGTGAAAAAAATAATATAGTATTCATTTAATAGGTATATACATAATGATATGATTAAGAATTATTCTTTACATAGGAATTAAAAAGTTTAATTAGATGATGACAAAGTTATGTCATTTTATTCAAGTAGATGATTTTATAGTACAAAAAAATTGAGAGCTAAAAGGACTGTGGGTTAAACAATTTACAGAATAATAAAATATTTTATCAGTAAACAATCCTTAACTTTTTCACTGAGAAAATTGTGGCCAATAAAAGAGGTTTATTTTCATAGTTTATATACCTAAAGCTAACACTCCAATGTCTTTACTTGCAATCTGATGCTATTGCTATAGTGCCCTATGGGCATCACAATGCAACATTTCCTAACAAGCAGATATTAATGACCGTTCACCAAAACATTCATTGATCCATAACATATAAAAACTTGTTTTAATCTATCAGCCATAAAAGTATCAATCATATTCTCTGTAAGTCCGTGCTCATTATAGTGAATATTATTCAAATTATAGAGAAATACAAGAGAATATTCCTGTTATGATGAATTTGTAGCTAGACTTTTTACACAGAGAAGAAAAAAATCTCAACAGCAGAGAGCAGTGTCACATGTCTGTAATCACATTGGCTCTGGAAGGTAAGGCAAGAGCTTGATCAAGGGTTCAAAACCAGCCTCAGCAAATTAGAGAGGTCCTAAGAAACTCAGTGAGAATCTGTTTCTAAATAAAATACAAAATAGGGCTGGGGATGTGGCTTAGTGGATAAGTGCCTCTGAGTTCAATCCTTGGTACCAAAAAAAAAAGTTTCTAAAATATATAAAAATAATTAGTTTCAGTTGTTTGCAGTTGTTTAAGTCTCTGTAAGTACTAATTATAATTTATTATATTCATAACAAAAAGAGTTCACTGAAATAGAACCATTAGTTAAGACTTTATTAGATGGATGAAGTTCAAAGCAACTTCACAAACATGAATCTATAGAAAACATGAAAGAGAAAATCATTACACTTGGAGATAATCCAATTTAGGGAATGCTTGGCTATACAAAAAATGTTTTATCTTGGTTGGTTGATTTTGTTGAAGTAGACATTAATTTAAATATCACAAGAAGATAGTACATAAATTAATTTAAAATATTAGAATAATTATCTTAAACATTCACATCTCTTTCAGCAAGCTTTTCATATTTAGAAGATACTGTGCTAAATTGTGAAAGGAAATAGAAAATTTTGTAGAAATTATTTGGGAGTAAATCTTATAAACTGGTAAAATACAGCATGGGCTTTCAACATTATGCATGCATCAGCAATTGGTTTGAAATTAGATCCCTGAAATAAACAGTTTTCCTCAGTGGGACTGTCATGGAAAGTCTCTCCCATAGGACTTCATGATTAAACAGATATGTAATCTGAACATTTGATATTTAATCTAATAGGTTGCTACTCATTGTAAATTTTCATAAAATAAAACTTGCAAAATAATTCCATGATGCTTCCATAAACCATAGTGTCAACCAGTAAAATTCTTGGAATATGCAAAATATTTGTTTCTTGACATACTTTACCTCTTACCTCTTTACCTATGTTTCTTCACTATCTTCCTTAATTTGTTGATTGTGCTTCTTTGATCATATTTTAAAACTTAGTTATATAGACCAAGACTGCAAACTGCCTTTGAGGGAGGGAAAAGAGGAGAAAATGGGAAAGTATTGAGGAATAAAATTGAACAAATTATGTTATGTACACGAACAAATATGTCACAATTAATCCTATTATTATATATAAACATAATGCACCACTTTAAATAAATCAATTTTAAAAATTGTTTGACATAATCATAACTTGTTTTCATCACTTACCTACATATACATCTAAATCTATTTCCATTACATGTTATTCCTTTGCTAAATCTAATTTAATAATTGATTTTTTTAATACTTAGAACTAGCCAATTTCTTGCTTTTGCTAGTAAGTAAAGTGTTCTTGGTTGAACTTTGATATTTAATATGCCATTTAAATTTTGTTACTATGAATTTACAACAAGAAAAGATTTTAAAAGATTAATGTAATTAATATGTGAATAATGGATTAATGTGTGAAAAAAACAACAAAGGATTCTATTACACTAGTTAAGAATGAATGACACTGACCTCAGCTAGGGTGAATATAGTGTTGCTACAAAGAAAGGGATACTTGTAGATATAATAATAACTGGGAAGAGGATATTCTTAAATCCTAGGACCTAGATATTGACTTTAAAAGAAAGAAAAAGGAATAAAAAGGTTATATTTTATGTTAAAAAATGTCTAATAATAATATCAAAAAAAGAAATTGTGAAAATAGAAAATAATGTGATTCACAGTAAAACATGGATTGATTATATACACTTAATTTGAGGCTATAACATGCAGATGAAAATATTCTGCATAAAAATCAAAAGCAGAATAACAAATAAAAGTTCAGTACTAGAGAAATATAGTTGAAAATTATGAGTTCAAAACTAACAAAAGATGCCATTATGGTAGGTGAGACCTAAAAACAAAATAGGATATTGTGGAATGACTGAAATCTAAGAATACAACATTAGGAAAAATAATGGCAGATTATAATGGGATGAAATTTTAAATCAACAACAACACAAAAAATAGGAATAATTTTAATATCTGAAGATTAAATAATATTCTTGAATGAAGAGTGGATCATAGAAAAAATCAGGGGAGAAATTTTTAAAAATTTAAAAGCAAATAAGAACAAAACTACAATGTATCGTATCATAATCTCTGGGGCAGTATGAAAGCAGTTCTAAGATAAACGATTATAACATTGAGTTCCTCCATTAAAAAATAGATCACAAGTAAGTTATCTAATGTGATACCTGAAGCCCATAGAAAAATAACAAATTAATTTCAAAGTTAGTAGAAGACAGGAAATAATTAAATTCAGAGCTTAAATGAATGATATTGAGAATTTTTTAAAAAATGAAGGATCAATGCAAAAAAAGTGTTATTTTTTGAAAAGATAAAAAAGATTGATAAAACTGTAGCCAAACTAATCAAAAGGGAGAAGACACAAATCAACAAAACTAGAGATTTTTTTAAAAAAAAGGAGATATGACCACAGGTAATACTGAAATCCAGATGATCATGAGAAATTATTATGAAAATTTATCCTCCAATAAACTAGAAAATATTGACAAATTTATAGATTCATATAACCTGCCCAAATTAAACTATTAGATACAGTATACTTAACCAGATCAGTATCAAGCAATGTAATTTAAGCAGCATTTAAAAGCCCTCCAACAAAGAAAAGTCCAGGACCAAATGGATTCTCAGCTGAGTTCTAACAGACATTTGAAGAATATGTAGTGCTGCACTTTAAAATAATTCCATGGAATAGAAATGGAAAGGAACTTCAATGAAGCCAGTATCACCCTGATTCCAAAACCAAACAAAATTATATCAAGCAAAGAAAAATTCAGAACAATATATCTGAAAAACATAAATAAAAAAATTCTTAATAAAATTTTGGCAAACCACATTAAAAAACACATTAAGAAGACAGTACATGATGATCAAGTGGGTTTCATGCCAAGAACACAAGTTTAGTTCAACTATGCAAATCAATAAATGTAACGAACCACATAAATAGAGTAAGGACAAGAATCACATGATCATTTCAAAAGAGTCAGGAAAAGCATTCAACAAAATTGGACACCCAAAATGCTGAAGAAATTAGGGATAGCAGAAACTTACATCAACATTTTAACATTTTAAAAGATTATATATATAGAAATTATATATATATATATAAAACCCAAAGCCAATATCATACAAAATGGAGAAAAATTTGAACTCATTTCCTCTAAAATCAGGAGTAAGAAAATGATGTCCACTCTCATCACTCCTACTCAACATCATAGTTCTTGAAACTCTAGCCAAAGAAGTAAGGTAAGAAAAGGAAATTAAAGGCATGCAAATAGGAAAAGAAGAAGTTGAATTATCTCTGTTTGCTGATGACATAATTCTATATATAGAAGACCCAAGAAACTTCCAGAAAACTTCTAGAGTTAATAAGCAAATTTAGTTAAGTAGCAAAACACAAGATCAACATCAATAGTTTTCCTATGCTCCAATAAGAAATCTTTAAGAAGTCAGGAAAACTATCCCTTTCACAATAAACCAAACCAAACCAACAAACCAATGATTTGGGAATTAATCTAACTAAGGAGGTGAAAGACACCAAAAATGAAAGCTATTGAATACTTGAGAAAAAAGAAAGAAAGAAAACCCTAGAAAGTGTAAAGACTTCCCATGTTCTTGGATAGGAAGAATTAATATTTTCAAAATAACCATACTATTAAAAGCACTATATAGATTCAATGCAATTCCCATCAACATAACAATGGCATTCTTCACAGAACTAGAAAAAAGAGTCCTAAAATACATTTGGAAAAATATAAGACTCAGAAGAACTGAAGCCATTCTGAGCAAGAATATTGATACTGAAGACATCAAAGTAATTGACATCAAATTATATTATAGAGCTATATTAATAAAAAATAGCATGGTATTGGCATCAAAATAGACATGATGAAAAATGGAATCGAAGAAAAGACACAGAGAACCACATAACTATAATCTCTTGATAACTCACCAATGTGCCAAGAAGCAGTTGGAAAAAAGATTGCCTTTTTAACATATGGTCCTGGGAGTGCTGGGTATCTATCTATCTATCTATCTATCTATATATATAGAAAAATGAAACTAAATCTCTATCACTCACCCTGTAAAAAAGTCCAACTCAACATGGATAAAACACCTAGAAATTAGACCAGAAACTCAAAAAATGCTAAAAGAAAATATAGTCTCAAAACTCTGACATATTGGTGCAGGAACCAACTTCCTTAATAAGGCCCCTAAAGCTCAAGAAATAAAACCAAGAACCAATACATTGGACTACAAAAATTTAAAAAGTGTAGCAAAAGAAACAAATATCAAGAAAGTTTATACAGAGTCTCTTTCCGCAATTCCTCCAACAGGAGATTAACATCTACAAATATAAGGAAATCAAAATTTAACAGTAGAAAACTAATAACTTAATCACCAAATGGGCAAAAGAATGAACAGACACTTCTCAAAAGAAGACATATAAATAGGCAACAAATGTGAAAAAATGTTCAACATCCCTAGCAACCAGGGAAATGCAAATCAAAACTACATTGACATTCACCTCATTCCAATTAGAATGGCAATTATCAAGACTACAAATAATTATGAGT
>NW_026693671.1:0-3747 GCF_021218885.2 Marmota monax
GTAGTGTCCCTCTTTATCTCTTTTGATTAACTTTGGCTTGAAATCTATTTTATTTGATATGAGTATGGACACGCCTGCTTGTTTCCGAAGTCCATATGAGTGATATGATTTTCCCAACCTTTCACCTTCAGCCTATGTATGTCTTTTCCTATCAAATGCGTCTCCTGTAGGCAGCATATTGTTGGGTCTTGTTTTGTGATCCATTCTACTAGCCTGTGTCTCTTAATTGGTGAGTTTAAGCCATTAACATTTAGGGTTATTATTGAGATATGGGTTGTTCTTCCAGCCATATTTGTTTATTTCTGTTACTAAACATTGTTTGTTTTCCTCTTTGATTATTCCCCCCCCTTTACTGTCCTACCTCCCACTGTTGGTTTTCATTGTTATTTTCCATTTCCTCTTCCTGTAATGCTTTGGCGAGGATGTTTTGAAGAGATGGTTTTCTAGCTGCGAATTCTTTAAACTTTTGTTTATCGTGGAAGGTTTTAATTTCATTCTCCATCCTGAAGCTTAATTTCGCTGGATACACAATTCTTGGTTGGAACCCATTTTCTTTCAGTGTTTGAAATATGTTATTCCAGGATCTTCTAGCTTTCAGAGTCTGTGTTGAAAGATCAGCTGTTATCCTGATTGGCTTACCCCTAAATGTAATCTGCTTCCTTTCTCTTGTAGCTTTTAAAATTCTCTCCTTATTCTGTATGTTGGGCATCTTCATTATAATGTGTCTAGGTGTGGATCTCTTATGATTTTGCACATTCGGCGTCCTGTAGGCTTCTAGGATTTGGGATTCTGTCTCATTCTTCAAGTTGGGGAAGTTTTCTTGTATTATTTCATTGAATAGACTGCTCATTCCTTTGGTTTGGAGCTCTGTACCTTCCTGTATCCCAATGACTCTTAAGTTTGGTCTCTTAATGTTATCCCATATTTCTTGGATGTTCTGCTCATGGTTTCTTAACAGTCTTGCTGAGCTGTCTATGTTCTTTTCCAGTTGAAATAGTTTGTCTTCATTGTCTGATGTTCTATCTTCTAAGTGTTCTACTCTGCTGGTAGTATTCTCCATTGAGTTTTTAAGTTGGTTTATTGCTTCCTGCATTTCTAGGATTTCTGATTGCTTGTTTTTTATAACCTCTATCTCCCTGTATAGTTGATCCTTTGCTTCCTGGATTTGTTTGCGTAATTCGTTGTCGAAGTGATCTTTCATTGTCTGATTTTGCTGTTTAATGTCTTCCTTGATACTCCAGATCATCTGAAGCATGTATATCCTGAATTCTTTATCTGACATTCCATCTGCTGCAGCTGTTACCTCTTCTAAGGTTGCGTTGACCTGCATTGCTTGTGGTCCTTTCTTTCCTTGTCTTTTCATACTGCTTGCGTATCTTTCCTGCAGGTGCGGGCGGCGGCTCTGCTCTCTCCTTATTCCAATTGGGGTGTCGTGGCTACCACGCCAGCAGGTCACTGGGCCTGTTCTGGGAGCTGGTGGCGGCTCTGTTCTGCCCCTACTCCAATTGGGGTGACGAGTGTACCACGCCGGCAGGCCACCGGGCCTGATCCGCCGGTCGGTTGCAGGTTTGCCTACCCTGCAGGCGCGGGCGGCAGTTCTACTCTGCCCCTACTCCAAATGGGGTGACGTGTCTGTCGTACCGGCAGGCCACTGGGCCTGTCCCGCTGGTCGGTCGCAGATCTGCCCACCTTTCGGGCACGGGTGGAGGCTCTGCTCTGCCCCTACTCCAATTGGGGTGTCGTGACTACCCCACCTGCAGGACGCTGGGCCTGTTCCTGGCAAGGGAGGCGACTCTGCTCTGTCACTACTCCAATTAGGGTGGTGTTTGTACCACGCCGGCAGGCTCCTGGGCCTGATCCGCTGGTCTGTTGTAGGTCTGCCTACCTTGAAGGCACGGGCGGCGGATCTGCCCTGCCCCTCCTACCACGCCTGCGGACCCCTGGGCCTGATCTGCAGGTTGATCACTGGTCTGCTCACCCTGCGGGCACTGGTGGCGGTTCCACTCCGCCCCCACTCCAATTGGGGTCACGTGACCACCACACCGGCAGGGCCTGATCCGGGCATGGGAGAAGGATCTGCTCTGCCCCTACTCGAGTTGGGGTGACGTGTGTACCACACTGGCAGGCCACTGGGCCTGACCCGCCAGGCTGTCACAGGTCTGTTTACCTTGCAAGCGCGAAGGGCGGCTCTGCCCTGCTCCTCCTACCACGCCCATGTACTACTGGGTCGTGGGTCTGCCCACCTGGCGGGTGTGGGTGGCGGTTCCGCTCCGCCCCCTCTCCAATTGGGGTCACGCGGTCACCACGCTGGCGAGCCGCTGGGCCTGCTCCGGGGGCTGGCGGCGGTCCGGCTCCTTCCCTCTAGCTCGAGGACAAATTGAGGAGACTCGGGTGACTGAGCCTCACCCCCCTTACCAGGAGACCAACTGCTTATGTCACCGCTGGTATTGATGAAGATCTCTCCTCCACCGCTTTCTGCTGACATCAGATCTCTGCCATGTTGGTATCCTATGCGAATGGCAGCATTTCGTTCCCCTTGCCGGGCAACCCAAGCAACGGGTGAGTCCTGACCGGCCCTCAGCAGGACCCGGACCGAGACGCAGTTTCCGCGGGCTCCTAGCCCCGGTCCAGGGAAGTTCCGGGAGCCGGAACTCGGCCGCTCCGTGTTCGGTGTAAGCTCCTATAAGTGTAAGCTCCAAGAAGCAGTCCCCGCGGGCTCAGTTCCGGGAGCCGGAATTCGGCTGCTTAGTGCTTGGTGTTTGCTCTGATAGTAGCAGGGTCCAAGAAGCAGCCTCCGCAGGCTCCGTAGCCCTGAGCCAGGGCGGTTCCGGGACGGTTCCGGGAGCCGGAACTCGGCCGCTCCGTGCTCGGTGTAAGCTCCTATAAGTGTAAGCTCCAAGAAGCAGTCCCCGTGGGCTCAGTTCCGGGAGCCGGAATTCGGCTTCTTAGTGCTTGGTGTTTGCTCTGATAGTAGCAGGGTCCAAGAAGCAGCCTCCGCAGGCTCCGCAGCCCTGAGCCAGGGCGGTTCCGGGACGGTTCCGGGAGCCGGAACTCGGCCGCCCCGCGCTCGGTGTTCACTCCGATAAGATCAGATTTTAAGAAGCACCCAGGCGCTGAACCCTAGCAATCTGTCTGCAAGCCGCAGGCGAATTGCAGCCTGAAATTACCTGTTCTATGGCTGAATGAGCTGCGGTCAGTCAAAAACAGGTATGGTGACGTCAGTTTACCAACATGGTGGCTGCTGGCCTCCTCTGTGGTCTGACTGGTGTGGAGAACCGAGATGGACCGCTTCCTTCCCCCGTCTCGAACCCAGAATTCAGCCCTGAGTGCGGTGCTTGCGCAGCTGGCAGAAACTGCAGCACTGTAACCCTGCGTCTCTATCCCAGCGCGCGTTGCAGACTCTAGCCGCGGGGCGATTTGCTGAATAAGCAGTTTTACCCTCCGTGCGACAAACCTCTCGCGTTTGAGTCCCCGTAGCCGATCCTCGTGCATGGAAATCCTTCCTCCAGGTTCCGGCGCACCCCACTATTGCTGGAAATTCCTAACAAGATATCCTTTAGCCGTCCTGACTTGTCATACTCCCACACAGTGAAGCAGCACACGGGGGTAATGCACTCCCCTCGTCGCCATCTTATGCAACTCCCTTCCTCCATTTTTAAAATTCTGTTTTCTCTATAGCATTTGCATATGAAAGAAAGCATTCGATCCTCTACTGAGTCTGGCTTATTTCACCTAGCATGATGTTCT
>NW_026693672.1:0-15626 GCF_021218885.2 Marmota monax
TTTGGGTTAGGGTAATGTATATGACTAGATGTAGATTTAGGACTATGTTTAATGTTAGATTGTGGTTTAGGCTGAGAGGTAGGGCTATGGTTATGTTTAGGTTTGTAGTAAGTATTAGGGTTTGAGCTAGGGTTAGGTCTATGGCAAGTATGAGGTTTAAGTTTAGGTCTAGGTTTAGTTTTCCATTTAGGTTTAAGTTGAGCATTAAGCTTAGGATTATCAATAAGGTTAGGTTTAGGTTTAGAGTAATGGGTAGGTTTAGAGCTAGGTTTAGGGCTAGGGTTAAGTTTAGGATTAGGGCTAAGTTTAGGGTTAGATTGAGGGATAGGTGTAGGTTTACTTTTAGAGTAATGTTTATTCTTTGAGCTAGGATTGGGACTAAGGCGAGGGTTAGGTTAGGGTTAGGGCTAGGGTTAGGGTTAGGGTTATGCTTAGGGCTAGGTTAAGGCCTAGGATTATCTATAGGTTTTGTGTTAGGTTTAGGCCTAGAGTTAGGGCTATGGATAATGTAAGAACTAGGGTTATGTTGAGGGCTAGTTGTAGGGTTAGGGTTATGGCCAGGTCTAGTGTTAGGTTTAGATTTTTAGATCAGGTCAGACTTAGAGATAGGTTTACTCTAAAGGCAGGGTCAGTGTTTGGGTTAGAGTTAGGGTTACAGCCAGAATTACAACTAGGTTTAGGTCTAGGGGTATGGTTAATGTTTGAATTAGGTTGAGGATTATTGTTAGGTCTAGGGCTAGGGCTAGGTTTATGTTTAGGTCTAGGACTAGAGTTAAGGCTAGATTTACAGTTTGGTTTAGGTCTAGGGCTAGTGTTAGGGTTTGGTCTAGGTTTAGTGTCAGTTTTAGACCTGGGTTTAATGTTAGGGTCAGAATAAGGGTCAGGGTTATCATTAGGATTTGGGATAGGGATAGAGCTAGAATGAGGGCTAGGGTTAGGACTATTAATAGGGTTAGTGTTTTGGTTAGCCTAAGGATTAGAGATAGGTCTAGAGTTACCATTAGGTTTAGGGTTTTTCTTAGGTTAAGGGATTGCACTAGAGCTAGTGTTAATGCTAGAGTTAGGGATAGGGTAAGGGTTAAATATAGGTTTATAGACCAGATTAGGGCTGGTTTTTATGTTAGAGTTAGGGTTAGATTGGGAATTGGCTAATGTAAGAGCCAGGGTTACAATTAGGGTTATTTTTAGGATTAGGGTTAGGGGTAGGTCTAGTGTTGGGTTTAGGTTTAAGGTTAGGGTAATATTTAGAGCTAGGGTTATTGTCAGGATATGCGTCAGCATCAGAGTTAGTTTTAGGGTTAGAGTTAGGACTCAAATAAAGGCTAGAGTTACTGTTAGTGTTTGGTTTATGTGAGGGCTGTGTTTAGAGCTGACTGTTAAGATATCAGTCAGGGTAAGGGTTAACTTTAAAGTTACGGTTATGACTTGAATTAGGGATAGGGTTACTATTAGGGCTTGGTTTAAGTTTAGGGTAGTCTTTAGAGCTAGGGTTATTTTTAGGATATGAATCAGGGTCAGGGTAAATTTTAAGGTTAGGTTTAGGACTCGAATTAGGGCTAGGGTTATGTCTAGGTGTAGTGTTAGGGTTTGGTTTAAGTTAAGGTTTAGTGTTAGGGCTGTTGCTCAGTTTTGTTTTAGTCCTAGGTTTAGGGTTTGGGCTAGTTATAAGATTAGCATGAAGGTTAGGACTAGTGTTATTGTTAGGCTTAGGCTTTGGGTTAGGGTTATATTTGGATTTAGTGTTAGATCAATATTAGGACTAGGTCTAACTATTGGGCAAGGCTTAGGGCTAGGGTTATGGTTATGGTAACAAATAGGTTTAGAACTAGGGCTAGGGCTAGGGTGAGAGTTAGAGTTAGTCTTATGCCTAGTGTTTTAGTTAGTTTTAGGGATAGAGCTAAGTTAGAGCTAGGATTAGTGTTCAGCATAGGCCTAGTGTTAGGGCTAGGTTTATAGTTAATTTTAGGGTAAGGTATGGTGTTATAGGTAGGTTTAGAGGTAGGATGAGGGTTAGAATTAGGATTAGGGCTAGGGTGAAAGTTATTTTTATGATTAAGGATAGTTTTAGGGCTAGGATGAGGGCTAGGGTTTGTTGTAGGGTTAGGTCTGGAATTAGGGCTAAGGCTAATATCAGGTTTAGTGTTAAAGTTTGAGATAGATTTAGAGTTAGGTTTGTGTCTAGTTCTAGTGTAAGTGTTAGGCTTAGGGTAAGGGTCAGGTTTAGAGCTAGGTGTATTTTTAGGGTCAGGATCAGGGTTAGGGTTTGTTTTAGGTTAAGGTTTAGTGATAGGGCTCAAATGAGCATTAGGGTTAGATTTAGGGTAAGGGTAATTAATTGGCTTAGGTTTAGGTTTCAGGGTAGGTTTAGGGCAATGGAGAGCTTTAGGGTTAGCAAAAGGGTTAGGGTTATGCCTAGGGTTAGCATCAGGATTCAGGTTACCATAAGGATAATATATAGGATTAGAGCTATGGTTAGGGCTAGGGTTAGGTTAGGATTAGGGCTAGAGTTAGGTTAGGATTTGGGTTAGGGATATTAACCCTAGCTTAGTGTAGTGTTATTGTTAGATTTAGGGTAAAGGTTAGATTTTGAGGTAGAGTTAGGTCTAGGACGAGGGTTAGGTTTAGTGTTATGGTCAGGGTTAGGTTTAGGGTTTGTGCTTGGGTTTTCATTAGGGTTAGAATTAGGTTTAGGGTAATAGATTGGGTTAGATGTAAGGTTAGCTTTATGGTTAAGGTTAGGTTTAGGTTTAAGTTTAGTTTTAGGGCTAGGGTTATTGTGGGTTTTAGGGTAAGTGTTAGAGTTTGAGTTAGGATTAAGGCTATGGCAAGGTTTAGGTTTAGGGTTAGGTCTAAGGTTAGGTTTTTGGTTTGGGTTAGTGTTTCAGTTAGGGTTAATGATAGGGTTATCATTAAGTTTAGGGTTAGATTTAGAAAAATGGCTAGGGTTAGAGCTAGTATTAAGTATAGGTTTAAGGTTCGGATTAGTACTATGGTTAGGGTTATGGTTAGGGATAGTGCCAGGGTTATGTGTAGGCTAAGGGTTAGGCATTGAGCTAGGGTTAGAACTAAGGTGGGAGTTAGGGTTAGGGTTAGGACTAAGGTTAGGGTTAGGGTAAGTGTTATGCTTAGGGTAGGTTTAGGCCTCAAGTAGGGTTAAGATTTTTGTTAGGTATAGGCCTAGGTTTAGTACTTGTGTAATGTAAGGTCTAGGATTCTGATTAGAGGTAGTTTTAGGGTTAGGGTTATGGCTAGGTGTAGTGTTAGGTTTAGGTTTTTGGTTAGGATCAGGTTTAGAGCTAGGTTTAATGTTAGTGTCAGGGCCAGTGTCCAGGTTAAAGTTAGGGTTAGGGAGAAAGCCAGAATAGGATTAGGGTTAGGCCTAGTGGTAGGGTTAGTGTTTGGATTAGGTTAAGGGTTATTGTTAGGGCTAGGACTAAGTTTTTATTTAGGTCAAGTGCTAGAGTTATAGCTAGATTTAGGATTAGGTTTCGGTCTAGGGATAGTGTTAGGTTTAGGTTTAGGTATAAGTTTACTGGTAGGGCTACATTCAGGTTTTGGTTTCGGTTTAGGGTCAGGTTTAGTCCTATAATTATCGTTAGGGTCAGAATAAGGGTGAAGGTTAGGATGAGGTTTGGGGTTAGAGTTAGATGTAGAATGAGAGCTAGTGTTAGGATTAGTAATAGGGTTATTGTTTGTGTTTGGCTAAGGATTAGAATTAGAACTAGAGGTAGCATTATGAATAGGGTTTGGCTTAGGGTAATGGATAGGACTGGAGCTAGGTTTAGGGCTAGGAATAGGGTTAGGTTTAGGGCTAGTTTTAGGGTTAAGGTTAGGGTTAAATCTAGTGTTAAGGCTTAGATTAGGGCTATTTTTGTGTGAGAGTTAGGGCTAGGGTTTGGCTAAGGCCAATGTAAGAACTAGGGTTAAAATTAGTGTTAGTTTTAGGTTTAGGGTTTCGGCTAGGTCTACTGTTAGCATTACTTTTAGGGTTAGGGAGATATTTAGAGCTGGGTTTGTGTTTGGATATAAGTCAGGGTGAAGGTTAGTTTTAGGCCTAGGACTCGAATTAGAGCTCGGGTTATGGCTAGTTATGGGTTACGGTTTGGTTTAGGTTAAGGTTTGGGGTTAGAGCAATGGCTCATGTTTTTTTTTTTTTTTTTTTTTTTTTGGTTGTTGTTGTTTTGGCTAGGGTTTGGATTAGGGCTAGTTTGGGGATTAGCAATAGTGTTAGAGATAGTGGTAGAATGAGGTTTAGGCTTAAGATTAGGGTTAGATTTAGAGTTATGGTTAAATCTAGGGTTAGGGTTATGGCTAGGGTTAGGGCTAAGGTTAGGGATATTGTGAGGGTTAGGGTAACAAATAGGGATATAAATCGAAATAGGGCTAGGGTATGAGTTAGAGTTAGTCTTAGGGCTAGGGTTAGGGGTAGGGTTAAGTTTAGGGTTCAAATAGGGCTAGTATTAGTTCTATGAAAAGTGTTAGGGTTAGGCCTATGTTAGGACTAAGGTTAGAGTTAGTTTTAGGGGAAGGTATAGGGTTATATAGCTAGGTTCAGTGCTAGGCGAGGGTTATAATTAGGGCTACGACTAGGGTGAGGGTTCGGGTTAAGTTTAAGTCTAGTTTTAGGGCTAAGATGAGGGCTAGGATTTGTGTTCAGGTTAGGGCTAGGTTTAGGGAAAGGGCTAATGTCAGGTTTAGGGTTATGGTTAGGGATAGTGTTAGGAATAGATTTATGGCTAGGTATAGTGTAAGGGTTAGATTTAGGGTAGGGGTCAGGTAAAGAGCTAGGTTATTATTAGGGTCAGAGTCTGTGTTAGGGTTTGGTTTGAGTTAAGTTTTCAGGTTAGGGCTCAAATATGCATTAGGATTAGGGTTAGGGTTAGAGTAACGGATAGAGTTAGGTTTACAGTTCAAGTTAGCTTTAGAGTAATGTATAGGGTTAGTATTAGGGATAGAGTTAGGATTAGGCCTAGGGATAGGGATATGGTTAGCATTAGGGTTAGGGTTATGTTTAAGGAAATGGATAATGTTAGAGCAAGGACTGGGCTATGTTTATAGTTAGGATTAGGGATAGGGTTAGGGTTAGAGCTAGGGTTATATTTAGGGTAAGGGTTAGATTATGAGCTAGGTTTAGGGCTAGCACAAGCATTAGGTTTAGGGTTTGGTCTAGAATTAGGTTTAGGGTTATTCTTAGTTCTAGGTTTAGGTCTTGTATTAGGGCTAGGTTTTTAGTGAGGTTTATGGCTATTGTTAGGATTACGGGTAATGTTAGAGCTAAGGTTATGGTTATGGCTATTTTTTGGGGGGTTAGGGTTAGAGATATGTCTATTTTTAGGTTTAAGTTTTGGGTTAGGATAAGATTTATAGATAGGGTTTGTGTTAGGGTAAGCGTCAGTGTTCTGTTTAGCATTGGTTTTATGGTTAGGGCTGAATTAAAACTAGGGTTAGGTCTAGGGGTGAGGTTAATCTTTGCATTAGGTTAATGGTTATTTTAGGGCTAAGGCTAGGTTTTTGTTTAGGTCTAGGTATAGTGATAGGGTCTGGTTTAGGTATAAGTTTATTGGTAGGGCTAGTGTTACAGTTTGGTCTAGCGATAGGGTCAGGTTTAGGCCTAGGTTAGTATTGTGGTCAGAATAAGGGTCAGGGTTAGGGTTAAGGTTTGGGATAGGGTTAGAGCTAGAATGAGGGCTAGGGTTAGGACTGTTAATTGGTGAGAGTTTTGATTAGCCTGAGGATTAGTGATAGGTCTAGGGTAACCATTAGGTTTAGGGTTTTGCTCAGGGTTAGAGATAGGGTTAGAGCTAGTGTTAGGGGTAGGGGTAGGGTTCCGGTTAGGGTTAAAGGTAGGTGTAGGGCTCGGATTAGGGATAGTTTCTGTGTTAGTTAAGGGTAGGGTTAGGGCAACATGTAATGTAAGAACCAGGGTTACAATTAGGGTTAGCTTTATGGTTAGGGTTAGTGGTAGTTCTAGTGTTACTGTTAGATTTAAGGTTACGGTGATATTTAGAGCTAGAGTTACTTTTAGGATAGGAGTCAGGGTCAGGGTTAGTTTTACGGTATGAGTTAGTATTCAAATTAGGGGTAGGTTTACTGTTAGGGTTCAGTTTAAGGTTAGCATTATGTTTAGAGCTAGGGTGAGTGTTAGGATATGAGTCAGGGTCAGGGTTAGTTTTAAGGTTAGGGTTAGGACTCCATTAGGGCTAGGATTAGTTTTTGTAGTAGTTTAGGTTTTGGTTTATGTTAAGGTATAGGGTTAGGTCTATTGCTTTGTTTTGTTTTAGTCTTAGGGTTACAGTTAGGGCTATTTTTACAATTAGTATTAGGGTTAGGGCGAATGTTAGTGTTAGGCTTAGACTTAGAGTTAGGGTTACATTTATAGTTAGGTTAGATCTAGGATTAGGCTAGGATTAAGGATAGGACAAGGGTTAGGGCCAGGGTTAGAGTTAAGGTAAGGGATAGTTTTAGAACTAGGGATAGGGCTAGTGTGAGAGTTAGAGTATAGTGATAGGGCTAAAATTAGAGTTAGGGTTTGGGATAGGTTTAAATTAGGGCTAGGATTAGGATTAGTATTAGTGTTCAGCTTAGGTCTAGTGATAGGGATAGGTTAGGTTTAAGTTTAGGATAATGTATGGTGTTATAGCTAGGTTTAGAAGTAGGATGAGGTTTAGAGTTAGGGTAAGGGTTAGGGTTGGGGTAAGGGTTATGATTAAGGCTAGGTTTATGGCTAGGATGAGGGCTAGTGTTTGTATTAGATTCAGGGCTAAGATTAGTGCTAGGGCTAATATCAGGTCTAGGATTGTGGTTAAAGATAGTTTTAGGGTTAGGCTTATGGCTACGTCTAATGTAAGGGTTAGGTTTAGGGTAAGGGTCAGGTTTAGAGTTTGGGGAATTATTAGGATTAATATTTGGCTTAGGTAAGGATTTAGGTTTATGGCTCAAATTAGCATTAGGGTTAGGTTTAGGGGTATAGTTAGTGTTTGTTTTAAGGTTCAGATTTGGTTTTGGGTAATTGGTAGAGTTAGCGTTAGTGATAGGGCTAGGGTTAGGCTTAGGGTTAGCATTAGGGTAAGGGTTATGGTTAGTGCAATTGATAGGTTTAGAGCTTAGGTTAGAACTAGAGTTATGGTTAGGAATATGCCTTGAGTTATGGTTAGAGTTAGTGTTAGAACTAGGGTTAGGGTTAGGTTTAGGTTTATGTTTAGCATAAAGGTTAGGTTTTCAGCTAGGGTTAGGGCTAGGTTTTGGGTTAGGTCTAGAGATAGGATTATAATAGGCTTGGGGTTAGGGTTAGAGTTAGGGCTAGGGTTATCATTAACATTAAGGTTAGGGTTAAGGTAATGGATAGGGTTAGGTTAGGTTTAGATTTAGTATAGAGTTAGAATTAATGATAGGTTTAGGATTAGATCTATGGATATGTTTAGGATTATGGTTAGGTTTATGGTTTGATCTAGATTTAGGGCTATGCTGAGATGAATTTAGGGTTATATCTATGGTTAGTTTTCCAATGAGGGTTAGAGTTAATGTTAGTTTTCGGGCTAGGATTATCAATAAGTTTAGGTTTAGGGTTAGGGTTTTGGGTAGGTTTAGAGCTAGGTTTAGGGCTAGGTTAAGTTTAGGATATGAGCTAGTGTTAGGGTGAGAGTTACGGATAGGTCCAGGTTTATGTTTAGGGTAAGGGTTAGGCTTTGAGCTATCTTAGGACTAAGGTGATGGCTAGGGTTAGGTATAGGGCTAGTGTTAGGGTTAGGGTTAGGGTATTGCTTAGGGCTAGGTTTAGGACTAAATTTGGCTCTTTGTTTAGAGATATGTTTAGTCCTAAGGTTAGGGCTATGGGTAATGTAAGATCTAGGGTTATAATTAGGGCTAGTTTTAGGGTTAGGTTTATGGCTTCGTCTAGAATTAGTTTTAGATTTTGGTTAGTTTCAGGTTTAGAGTTAGGTTTAGTTTTAAAGCCAGGATCAGTGTTTGGGTTGGAGTTAAAGTTAGGATTTAAAGCCAGAATTAGGACTAGGTTTAGTTCTAGGGGTAGAGTTAGTGTTTGGGTTAGGTACAGGTTTTTGTTAGGGCTAGGGCTAGGATTTTGTTTAGGTCTAGAACTAGAGTTCAGGATAGATTTAGGATTAGGTTTTAGTCTAGAGCTAGTGGTAGGGTTAGGTTTAGGTATTAGTTTAGAAGTAGGGCTAGTGTTAGGGTTTGGTTTAGGGTTAGGGTCATGTTTAGACCTAGGGTTTATGTTATGGTTAGAATAAGAGTCAGGGTTGGCGTTAGTGTTTGGGATAGTGTTAGAGCTAGAATGAGATCTAGTGTTAGGACTATTAATAGGGTTGGTTAGCCTAAGGATTAGGAATAGGTCTAGGGTTACTATTAGTGTTAAGATTTTGCTCAGGTTAAGGCATAGCATTAGGGCTAGGGTTAGGTTTATGGTTAGGGTTAAACTAGGTTAGGGCTCAGATTAGGGCTAGTTTTTGTGTGAGGTTTGAGGATAGGGTTAGGGAAATGCCTAATATAAGAACTAGCATTATAATTAGGGTGAGGTATAGGGGTAGGTCAAGTGTTATGGTTCGGTTTAAGGTTAGGGTGATATTTATAGCTAGGGTGCATGTTAGGATATCAGTCAGGTCAGGGTTAGTTTTAGGTTTAGGTTTAGGACTTGAATTAGGGCTAGGTTTACTCTTAGGGTTCAGTTTAAGTTTAGGGTTGTGTTTAGAGCTAGGATGAATGTTAAGATATAAGTCAGGTTCAGGGTTATTTTTAAGGTTATGATTAGGACTCGAATTAGGATAGGGTTAGATCTAGATGTAGTGCTCAGGTTTGGTTGAAGTTAAGGTTAGTATTAGGCCTTTTGCTCAGTTTTGTTTTAGTGCTATAATTAGATGTAGGGGTAGTTTTATGATTAGCTTTAAGTTTAGGGCTAGGGTTATGGATAGGTTTAGGATTAAGTCTAGATTTAAGGCTAGGATTAGGGCTAGGTTTTGTGATAGGTGTAGGGCAAGAATTAGGGCTAGGACTAATGTCAGGTCTAGGTTTATAGTTAGTGATATTTTTAGGGTTAGGTTTATGGCTAGGTCAAATTAAAATCTTACGTTTAGGGAAAGGGTAAGATTAAGAGCTGAGGTATTATTAGGGTCAGAGTCAGGCTTCAGGTTTGGGTTAGATTAAGGTTTATGGTTAAGGCTCAAATTAGCATTAAGGTTATAATTAGGGTTAGGGTAATAAATAGTGTTAGGTTTAGGGTTCAGGTTAGGTTTAAGGTAATGGATATGGTTAGGGTATGTGATAGGTTTAAGGTTAGGCCTATGGTTAGCCTTAGGGTCATTGTTATTTTTAGGGTAATTTACAGGGTTAAACGTAGTGTTAGGGCTAGGATAATGGTTAGGATTAAGGTTAGAGTTAGGTTTAGGGTCAGGTTTATGGCGAGGGTTACACTTAGCATTAGGTTTAGGGTATGGTTTAGGGTGTGAGCTAGGAATTTTGCTATGGCTGATGTTAATTTAGGGTTTGGTCTAGGGTTATGGTCATGGTTAGTGTTACGGTTAGGGCTAGGGTTATCATTAGGGTTAGGGTAATAGGTTTAGATATCAGGTTAAAGATAGTGTTAGGTTTACATTATTGTTAGATTTAGGTTTAGGATTAGGGTTAGGGTTTGAGTGAGCTTAGATTTAGAGTTAGGGTTTGTTTAACTGTTAGTTCTAGGGTTAGGTTTATGTTTAGGGTTAGGGTAGGTTTAGCTTTAGGTCTGGTGTTATCATTAGTGTTAAGTTTAAGGTTAGAGTAATGGGTAGGGTTCGAACTAGGGGCAGGGCTAGGGTTAAGATTAGGATTAGGGCTGGGGTTATGGTTAGGGTTAGGCTTGGGATAGTGTTAGGGTTAGGTTAAGTGTAAGTGTTAGGCATTGAGCTAAGTTTAGGGCTCGGGCGAGGGTTAGGTTTACAGTCTGGGCTAGCGTAGGGTTAGGGTTAGATTTAGGGCTAGAATTAGCATTATTTTTAGGGTTATGGTTAGTGAATGCATAGAGTTAGAGCTAGGGTTTGGGCTATGGTGACAGTTAGGATTAGGGAGAGAGTTAGTGTGGGGTTTAGGGTTTGGGCTAGGTTTATGTTAAGGATAAGGTTTAGGGTTTGAACTAGGGTTAGGGCTAGAATGAGGGTTAGGGTTAGTGTTAGGGCTAGGTTTAGGGTTAGGGTTATGCTTAGGGTTCGGTTTAGGGCTGTAATTAGGGCTAGGTTTTGTGTGAGGTTTACGGCTAGTGTTAGGTATAAGGGTAATGTAAGAGCTAGAGTTTTGTTTATGGCTGGATTTCGAGTTTGTCTAGTGTTAGGGTTAGTCTTGGAGTTAGGATAAGGTTTAGAGTTAAGGTTTTTGTTAGGGTGTCAGGTTTCAGGATAGGTTTAGGTTTAGGGTTAGGTCAAGAAAGATGAATAAGATAAGGTCTAGGGGTAGAGTTAGTGTTTGGTTTAGGTTAAGGCTTATTGTTAGGGCTAGGGCTAGGGTTATGGCTATATTTAAGCATAGGTTTAGGTCTAGGGCTAGTGTTAGTGTTAGGTTTAGCGTTAGGGTTACTGGTAGGGCTAGTGTTAGTTTTCAGATAAGGGTTAGGGTCAGGTTTAAACCTAGTTTTAGAGTTAGGGTCAGAATAAGGATCAGCATTGGGTTTAGGGTTTGGGTTAAGTTTAGAGCTAAAATGAGGGCTAGGTTTAGGACTTGTAATAGAGTTATAGTTTGGGGTAGGCATAGAATTAGGGTTAGGATTAGGGTAGCAATAGGGTTGAGGGCTTGACTAAGTGTAAGAAATAGGGTTAGAGCTAGGATTAAGACAAGTGATAGGGCTAGGTTAGGGCCAGGGTTAGGGTTAGGGTTAAAGCTAGGGTTAGGCCTTGGATTAGGGCTAGGTTTTGTGTTAGGTTTAGGGATATGACTTATTTAAGAACTGGCATTATGATTAGGGCTAGTTTTAGGGTTAGGTTTAGGTTGAGGTCTAGTGTTAGGATTTGTTTTTAGGTTTAGGGATAGTGTAAGGTGTAGAGCTAGGGTTAGTGTTAATGTCAGAGTCAGGGTTAGTATTAGTTCTATGGTTAGAGATAGGATTCAAATTAGGGCTAGGGTTAGGGCTACATGTAGGATTAGGGTTTCTTTAGGTTAAGTTATAGGGTCAGTGCTATGGCTCCATTTTGCTTGAGGGCTAGGGCTAGAGCTAATTTTCAGATTAGCATTAGGGTTAGAGCTAGTGTAAGGGTGTGGTTTAGGCTTAGAGTTAAGTTTACATTTAGAGTTAGGGTTAGATCTAGGTTTAGGGCTACAGTGAAGGTTAGGGCTAGGCTTAGGGCTAGGGTTTGAGTTATCATAAGGGATAGAATTAGAACTAGTGATAGGGATAAGGCAAGAGTTAGAGTTAGTGTTAGTGTTAGGGTTAGATTTAGGGTTGGAATTAGGGCTTATTTAGGGACAGGATTAGAGCTAGGGTTAGTATTAAGGCTGAGCCTAGGTTTATGGCTACGGCTCTGGTTATTGTTAGGTATGATGTTATAGCTAGCTTTAGAACTAGGGAAAGGGTTAAAATTAGGGTTATGTCTATGGTTAGAGTTAGGTTTAGGATTAAGGCTAAGATTAGGGATAGGATTAGGTGTGAGTTGGTTTAGGGTTAGGGCTTCATTAGGGCTAGGGATAATGTCAGGTCTAGGGTTATGGTTAGAAATAGTTATAGGGTTAAGATTATTAGGGTTAGGATTAGGTTTATGGATATGACTAAGTTTAGGGTTCAGGTTATATTTAGGGTAATGTATAGGTTTAGTATAGGAAAAGTTTTAGGGTTATCCTAGTGTTAGCATTAGGGTTAGGATTAGGATTAGGGTAATGGATAGGGTTACAGCTCGAGTTAGGTCTGGGTTTATGGTTAGGATCATGGCTAGGCTTCAGGTTAGGTCTTGGGTTATGTCAAGGGTTAGGGTTAGGATTAGGTTTAGCGTAAGTGTTAGGGCTAGAATTAGGGTTATTGTTAGGATTAAAGGTAGTATTTGGGCTCCAATTAGGGATAGGTTTCAGGTTAGGTTAGGGCTAGTTTTAGGGTTACAGCCAATGTAAGAACTAGGGTTACAATTAGAACTAGTTTTAGGGTTAGGGTTAGGGCTAGGTCTAGGGTTAGGTTTAGTTTTAGGCTTTGAGTGATGTTGAGATGCAGGGTTATTGTTATGGTCATAGTCAGGGTCAGGGTTTATATTAAGGTTAGGGATAGGCCTCAAATTAGAGCTAGGTTTAGAGCTAGGTGTAGGCTTAGGGTGTGGTTTATGTTAAAGGTTAGGGTTAGGGCTATGGCTTGGTTGTTTTGTAGGGTTAGGGATAGGGTAGAGCTAGTTTAAGGATTATCATTAGTGTTACAGCTTGTATTAATTCGAGGTTTAGCTTAGGGTTAGGGTTAGATTTGAATTAGGATTAGATATAGGATCAGGGCTAGAGCTAGGTTTAGGGCTAATGTAAAGGCAAGTGATAGGATTATGGTAAGGGATAGGGTTAGAACTAGAAATAGGACTAAGACGAGAGTTAGAGTTAGTCTTTGGGCTAGGGTTAGGTTAGGTTTATGGCTAAATTAGGGCTAGGATTAGGTCTAGTGTTTGTATTAGGGTTAGGCCTAGTTTTAGGCTTAAGTTTAGGTTTAGGGATAGGGTTAGGCTTAGGGGAAGGGATGGGGTTAGAGCTAGTTTTATGGCTAGGTCGAAGGTTAGAATTTGGTTAGGGCTAGGGTTATGGTTTGGTTTAGTAATAAGGCTAGATTTAGGGCTAGGATGAGTTCAAGTATTTGTTATAGGGTTATGGCAAGAATTAGGGGTAGGGACAGTGTCAGGTGTAGGCTTATGTTAGGGATAGATTGAGGTTTAAAATTATGGCTAGGTCTATTGTAAGGGTTTGGTTTAGGGTAAGGGTCACGTTTACAGCTAAGGGTATTATTAGGGTTAGAATTAGGTTTCGGGTTTGGTTTAGGTTAGGGTTTAGGTCTAGAACTTGAATAAGCATTAAGGTTTGGTTAGGGTAATGATAGGTTATGTTTAGAGTTCATGTTAGGTGTAGGGTAATTGATAGGGTTAGAGTTAGCAAAAGTGTTAGGGTTAGGCCTAGGGTTAGCCCTAGGGTTATGGTTGTGCTTAGGATAATGGATAGGGTTAGGGCTAGGGTTATGGTTTGTATTAGGGCTAGAGTTAGGGTTAGGCCTAATTAACTTGGAGGTTAGAGTCAGGGTCAGGGTTAGTTTTAGTGTTGGGCATCGGACTCGAATTAGGAGTAGGCTTAGGGCTAGATGTAGGGTTAGGATTTGGTTTAGGTTAAGGGTTAGGATTAGTGCTAGGGCTCGTTGTGTTTTATGGCTAAGGATAAAGTTAAGGGTAGTTTTATGATTAATGTTAGTGTTATTGCTGGTGATAGGGTGAGTTTAGGCTTAGGGGTACATTTATATTTATGATTAATTCTAGGGTTAGTGCTAAGGTTAGGTCTAGAATTGGGGTTTCAGTAAGGGATAGGGTTAGAACTAGGAATAGAGCTAGGGTGATAGTTAGAGTTAGTCTTAAGGCTAGGGTTAGGGTTAAGTTTAGGGCAAATTAGGGCTAGTAATATGTCTAGTATTGGTGGTAGGTTTAGGCCTAGAGTTAGGCTATGTTTAGGATTAGGTTTAGGGTTAGGTTGAGGGGATGGAATGGGGTTATAGCTAGGTTTAGCGCTAGGGCAATGATTAGAATTAGGTTTAGGCCTAGGGCGATGATTAGAATAAGGTTTAGGTCTAGGGTTAGGTTTCTGTTAGAATTAAGGCTACATTTGGGGTTAGGATGAGGGCTAGGGTTTGTGTTAGGGTTAGGGCAAGTTTTAGGCATAGGGATAATGTCAGGTTTAGGGTTATGGCTAAGATAGTTATAGGGTTATGTTCATGGCTAGGTCTAATGTTAGGTTTAGGGTAAGGCCCAGGTTAAGAATAAGATGTATTTTTAGGGTCAGGATCAGGTTTCGGGTTTGTTTTAGGTTAATTATTTGGCTAAGGTTGGTTTCAGAGTAATGGTTAGGGTTTTATCTAGGGATAAGGCTACAATGAGGGTTAAGTTTGGGGTTAGGTCTAGGATTAGGTTTACAATTAGGATTAGAGCTAGTGTTATCATTAGGGTAAAGGTTCAGTTTAGTGTAATGGATAATTTTAGAGATGGTATTAGGGCTAGTGTTGACATTATGATTAGGGCTAGGATTAGGATTAGGTTTAGGGATAAAGCTAGGTTTATATTTAGGATTCAGTTTTGGGTTTTATCTAGGGTTAGGTCTAAGGCGAGGGTTAGGGTTAGTGTTAGTGTTATGCTTAGGTTAAAGGATGAGCTTAGGTTAGGGTTAGGATTACGCTCTGGGCTAGATTTAGGCCTAGGATTAGGGCTAGGTTTTGTGTTAGGTTTAGAGCTAGTTTTAGTGCTATGGTAATGTAAGGGTTATGTTTACATTTATGTCTAGGTCTAGTGTTAGGTTTCGGATTCGGTTAGGGTCAGTTTTATAGCTAGTGCTAGTATTAGTGTCAGAGTCCGTGTTTGGATTAGGGTTAGGGTTAGGGCAAAAACCAGAATTAGGATTGGTTAGGTCTACAGGTATGGTTAGTGTTTGTCTTAGGTTAAGGGTTATCATTAGAGCTAGGGCTAGATTTTGTTTAGGTCTTGGTTAAACATATGGCTATATTTTTGATTAGGTTTAATCTAGGTCTAGTGTTAGGGTTAGGTTTAGATATAGGGTTATGGGTAGGGATAGTGTTAGGGTTTACTTTAGGCTCAGGGTCAGAATAAGGGTCAGGGTTAGGGTTAGGATTTAGTTTATTGTTAAAACAAGAATGAAGGCTAGAGTTAGGACTAGTAATAGGGTTAGTGTTTGGGTTAGAATAAGGATTAGTTTTAGGACTAGGGTTAGCATTAGGGTTGGGGTTTGGCTAGGGTAAAGCATAAGGTTAGAGCTAAGGTTAGAGCTAGGTTTTGGGTTAGGGTTAGGGCTAGTGTTAGGGTTAGGGTTAAGGTCAAAGCTAGGATTAGGTCTCAGATTTGGGCCAGGTTTTAGTTAGCATTAGGTTCAAGGTTATGGCTAATGTATGATCTACCTTCACGGTTAGAACTAGTTTTAGAATTAGGGTTAGGACTAGGTCTAGTGTTAGGGTAAAGTTTAGGTTTATGGTGATGTTTACAGGTATGGTTAGTGTTAATGTCAGAGACAGGTTCAAGGGTAGTTTTAGGGTTAAGATAAGGACTCGAATTAGGGCTAGGCTTAGGGCTAGATGTAATTTTAGGGTTTGGTTGAGGTAAAAGTTTAGCGTTAGTGTTATGGCTCAATTTTGGTTTAGGGCTAAGCCTATGGTTTGGACTGTTTTTACAATTAGCATTAGGGTTAGGGCTAGAGTTAGGGTTAGGTTTAGGTGTAGAATTAGGGTTAGATTTAGAGTTAGATTTAGATCTATGGTTAGGGCAAAGTGTAAGGTTAGGGCTAGGGTTATTCTAGGCTTAGGGCTAGGAATAAGGTTATGGTAAGGGATAGGGTAGGAATTAGGGCTAGGGCTAGCGTGAGAGTTATAGTTACTCTTAGAGCTAGGGTTAGGGTTAGGTTTAGGATTAGGGCTGGGTTAGTGTTAGGGT
>NW_026693673.1:0-8891 GCF_021218885.2 Marmota monax
TTACAATTAGTGTTAGTTTTAGGTTTAGGGTTTTGGCTAGTTCTAGTGTTAGCATTACTTTTAGGGTTAGGGAGATATTTAGAGTTGGGTTTGTGTTTGGATATGAGTCAGGGTGAAGGTTAGTTTTAGGCCTAGGACTCGAATTAGAGCTTGGGCTATGGCTAGTTATGGGTTAGGGTTTGGTTTAGGTTAAGTTTTTGGGTTAGAGCAATGGCTCGTTTTTGTTGTTGTTGTTTTGGCTAGGGATTGGATTAGGGCTAGTTTGGGGATTAGCAATAGTGTTAGAGATAGTGGTAGAATGAGGTTTAGGCTTAAAATTAGGGTTAGATTTAGAGTTATGGTTAGATCTAGGGTTAGGGTTATGGCTAGGGTTAGGGCTAAGTTTAGGGATATTGTGAGGGTTAGGGTAACAAATAGGGATATAAATCGAAATAGGGCTAGGGTATGAGTTAGAGTTAGTCTTAGGGCTAGGGTTAGGGGTAGGGTTAAGTTTAGGGTTCAAATAGGGCTAGTATTAGTGCTATGAAAAGTGTTAGGGTTAAGCCTATGTTAGGACTAAGGTTAGGGTTAGTATTAGGGGAAGGTATGGGGTTATATAGCTAGGTTCAGTGCTAGGCGAGTGTTATAATTAGGGCTAGGGCTAGGGTGAGGGTTCGGGTTAAGATTAAGTCTAGTTTTAGGGCTAGGATGAGGGCTAGGGTTTGTGTTCAGGTTAGGGCTAGGTTTAGGGCAAGGGCTAATGTCAGGTCTAGGGTTATGGTTAGGGATAGTGTTAGGAATAGATTTATGGCTAGGTGTAGTGTAAGGGTTAGATTTATGGTAGGGTTCAGGTATAGGGCTAGGTTATAATTAGGGTCAGAGTCTGTGTTAGGGTTTGGTTTGAGTTAAGTTTTAAGGTTAGGGCTCAACTATGCATTAGGATTAGGGTTAGGGTTAGAGTAATGGATAGAGTTAGGTTTACAGTTCAAGTTAGCTTTAGAGTAATGCATAGGGTTAGTGTTAGGGATAGAGTTAGGGTTAGGCCTAGGGTTAGCATTTGGTTTAGGCTTATGTTCAGAGTAATGGATAGGTTTAGTGCTAGTGTTAGGGCTTAGGTAAAGGTTAAGATTAGGGCTAGGGTTTGGTTTATTCCTAGGGTTAGTGTTAGGGTTATGTTTAGGGTAAGTGTTAGGGTTTGAGCTAGGGTTAGTGCTAGGGCAAGGGTTAGGATTAGAATCAGGGCTATGGTTAGGGTTAGGGTTTGGGATAGGTTTATGGTTAGGGTTAGGGTTAGGGATATGGTTAGCATTAGGGTTAGGGTTATGTTTAAGGAAATGGATAATGTTAGAGCTAGGACTGGGCTATGTTTACAGTTAGGATTAGGGATAGGGTTAGGGTTAGGGTTAGAGCTAGGGATATATTTAGGGTAAGGGTTAGAGTATGAGCTAGGGTTAGGTCTAGCACAAGCATTAGGATTAGGGTTTGGGCTAGAATTAGGGTTAGGGTTATTCTTAGTTCTAGGTTTAGGTCTTGTATTAGGGCTAGGTTTTTAGTGAGGTTTATGGCTAGTGTTAGGACTATGGGTAATGTTAGAGCTAAGGTTATGGTTATGGCTATTTTTGGGGGGTTAGGGTTATAGATATGTCTATTTTTAGATTTAAGTTTTGGGTTAGGATAAGATTTATAGATAGGGTTTGTGTTAGGGTAAGCGTCAGTGTTCTGTTTAGCATTGGTTTTATGGTTAGGGCTGAATTAAAACTAGGGTTAGGTCTAGGGGTGAGGTTAGTCTTTGCATTCGGTTAATGGTTATTTTAGGGCTAAGGCTAGGTTTTTGTTTAGGTCCAGGTATAGTGATAGGGTCTGGTTTAGGTATAACTTTATTGGTAGGCCTAGTGTTACGGTTTGGTCTAGCGTTAGGGTCAGGTTTAGGCCTAGGTTAGTATTATGGTCAGAATAAGGGTCAGGGTTAGGGTTAAGGTTTGGGATAGGGTTAGAGCTAGAATGAGGGCTAGGGTTAGGACTATTAATTGGTGAGAGTTTTGATTAACCTGAGGATTAGTGATAGGTCTAGGGTAACCATTAGGTTTAGGGTTTTGCTCAGGGTTAGAGATAGGGTTAGAGCTATTGTTAGGGGTAGGGGTAGGGTTCAGGTTAGGGTTAAAGCTAGGTGTAGGGCTCGGATTAGGGATAGTTTTTGTGTTAGTGTAAGGGTAGGGTTAGGGCAACATGTAATGTAAGAACCAGGGTTACAATTATGGTTAGCTTTATGGTTAGGGTTAGTGGTAGTTCTAGTGTTAGTGTTAGATTTAAGGTTAGGGTGATATTTAGAGCTAGATTTACTTTTAGGATAGGAGTCAGGGTCAGGGTTAGTTTTACGGTTTGAGTTAGGATTCGAATTAGGGGTAGGTTTACTGTTAGGGTTCAGTTTAAGGTTAGCATTATGTTTAGAGCTAGGGTGAGTGTTAGGATATGAGTCAGGGTCAGGGTTAGTTTTAAGGTTAGGGTTAGGACTCCATTAGGGCTAGGATTAGTTTTTGTAGTAGTTTAGGTTTTGGTTTAAGTTAAGGTTTAGGGTTAGGTCTATTGCTTGGTTTTGTTTTAGTCTTAGGGTTACAGTTAGGGCTAGTTTTACAATTAGTATTAGGGTTAGGGCTAATGTTAGTGTTAGGCTTAGACTTAGAGTTAGGGTTACATTTGTAGTTAGGTTAGATCTAGGATTAAGCTAGGATTAAGGATAGGGCAAGGGTTAGGGCCAGGGTTAGAGTTATGGTAAGGGATAGGTTTAGAACTAGGGATAGGGCTAGTGTGAGAGTTAGAGTATAGTGATAGGGCTAAAATTAGAGTTAGGGTTTGGGATAGGTTTAAATTAGGGCTAGGATTAGGATTAGTATTAGTGTTCAGCTTAGGCCTAGTGATAGGGATAGGTTAGGTTTAAGTTTAGGATAAAGAATGGCGTTATAGCTAGGTTTAGAAGTAGGGTGAGGTTTAGAGTTAGGGTCAGGGTTAGGGTTTGGGTAAGGGTTATGATTAAGGCTAGGTTTAGGGCTAGGATGAGGGCTAGTGTTTGTATTAGATTCAGGGCTAAGATTAGTGCTGGGGCTAATATCAGGACTAGGGTTGTGGTTAAAGATAGTTTTAGGGTTAGTCTTATGGCTACGTCTAGTGTAAGGGTTAGGTTTAGGGTAAGGGTCAGGTTTAGAGCTTGGGGAATTATTAGGATTAAGATTTGGCTTAGGTAAGGATTTAGGTTTACGGCTCAAATTAGCATTAGGGTTAGGTTTAGGGGTATAGTTAGTGTTTGTTTTAAGGTTCAGATTTGGTTTTGGGTAATTGGTAGAGTTAGCGTTAGTGATAGGGCTAGGGTTAGGCTTAGGGTTAGCATTAGGGTAAGGGTTATGGTTAGGGCAATTGATAGGTTTAGAGCTTAGGTTAGAACTAGAGTTATGGTTAGCAATATGCATTGATTTATGGTTAGAGTTAGTGTTAGAACTAGGGTTAGGTTTAGGTTTATGTTTAGCATAAAGGTTAGGTTTTCAGCTAGGGTTAGGGCTAGGTTTAGGGTTAGGTCTAGAGATAGGATTATAGTAGG
Organism: Marmota monax; assembly: GCF_021218885.2. NCBI lineage: Eukaryota > Metazoa > Chordata > Mammalia > Rodentia > Sciuridae > Marmota > Marmota monax. The sequence goes on from NW_026693673.1 coordinate 3,569, forward strand.
TTTAGGGTTAGCATTAGAGTTAGGGCTAGGGTTATCATTAACGTTAAGGTTAGGGTTAAGGTAATGGATAGGGTTAGGTTAGGTTTAGATTTAGTTTAGAGTTAGAATTAGTGATAGGTTTAGGATTAGATCTATGGATATGTTTAGGATTATGGTTAGGTTTATGGTTTGATCTAGAGTTAGGGCTATGCTGAGATTAATTTTAGGGTTATATCTATGGTTAGTTTTCCAATGAGGGTTAGAGTTAATGTTAGTTTTCAGGCTAGGATTATCAATAAGTTTAGGTTTAGGGTTAGGGTTTGGGGTAGGTTTAGAGCTAGGTTTAGGGCTAGGTTAAGTTTAGGATATGGGCTAGGGTTAGGGTGAGAGTTAGGATAGGTCCAGGTTTATGATTAGGGTAAGGGTTAGGCTTTGAGCTATCTTAGGACTAAGGTGATGGCTAGGGTTAGGTATAGGGCTAGTGTTAGGGTTAGGGTTAGGGTATTGCTTAGGGCTAGGTTTAGGACTAAAATTGGCTCTATGTTTAGAGATATGTTTAGTCCTAAGGTTAGGGCTATGGGTAATGTAAAATCTAGGGTTATAATTAGGGCTAGTTTTAGGGTTAGGTTTATGGCTTTTTCTAGAATTAGTTTTAGGTTTTGGTTAGTTTCAGGTTTAGAGTTAGGTTTAGTTTTAAAGCCAGGATCAGTGTTTGGGTTGGAGTTAAAGTTAGGATTTAAAGCCAGAATTAGGACTAGGTTTAGTTCTAGGGGTAGAGTTAGTGTTTGGGTTAGGTACAGGTTTTTGTTAGGGCTAGGGTTAGGATTTTGTTTAGGTCTAGAACTAGAGTTCAGGATAGATTTAGGATTAGGTTTCAGTCTAGAGCTAGTGGTAGGGTTAGGTTTAGGTATTAGTTTAGAAGTAGGGCTAGTGTTAGGGTTTGGTTTAGGGTTAGGGTCATGTTTAGACCTAGGGTTTATGTTATGGTTAGAATAAGAGTCAGGGTTGGCGTTAGTGTTTGGGATAGTGTTAGAGCTAGAATGAGATCTAGTGTTAGGACTATTAATAGGGTTAGGATTTGGTTAGCCTAAGGATTAGGAATAGGTCTAGGGTTACTATTAGTGTTAAGATTTTGCTCAGGGTAAGGCATAGGGTTAGGGCTAGGGTTAGGTTTATGTTTAGGGTTAAACTAGGTTAGGGCTCAGATTAGGGCTAGTTTTTGTGTGAGGTTTGAGGCTAGGGTTAGGGAAATGCCTAATATAAGAACTAGCATTATAATTAGGGTGAGGTATAGGGGTAGGTCAAGTGTTATGATTCAGTTTAAGGTTAGGGTGATATTTATAGCTAGGGTGCATGTTAGGATATCAGTCAGGTCAGGGTTAGTTTTAGGTTTAGGTTTAGGACTTGAATTAGGGCTAGGTTTACTCTTAGGGTTCAGTTTAAGTTTAGGGTGGTGTTTAGAGCTAGGATGAATGTTAAGATATAAGTCAGGTTCAGGGTTATTTTTAAGGTTATGATTAGGACTCGAATTAGGATAGGGTTAGATCTAGATGTAGTGCTCGGGTTTGGTTGAAGTTAAGGTTAGTGTTAGGCCTTTTGCTCAGTTTTGTTTTAGTGCTATAATTAGATTTAGGGCTAGTTTTATGATTAGCTTTAAGTTTAGGGCTAGGGTTATGGATAGGTTTAGGATTAAGTCTAGATTTAAGGCTAGGATTACCGCTAGATTTTGTGATAGGTGTAGGGCAAGAATTAGGGCTAGGACTAATGTCAGGTCTAGGTTTATAGTTAGTGATATTTTTAGGGTTAGGTTTATGGCTAGGTCAAATTAAAATCTTACGTTTAGGGAAAGGGTAAGATTAAGAGCTGAGGTATTATTAGGGTCAGAGTCAGGCTTCAGGTTTGGGTTAGATTAAGGTTTATGGTTAAGGCTCAAATTAGCATTAAGCTTATAATTAGGGTTAGGGTAATAAATAGTGTTAGGTTTAGGGTTCAGGTTAGGTTTAAGGTAATGGATATGGTTAGGGTATGTGATAGGTTTAGGGTTAGGCCTATGGTTAGCCTTAGGGTCATTGTTATTGTTAGGGTAATTTATAGGGTTAAATGTAGTGTTAAGGCTAGGATAATGGTTAAGATTAAGGCTAGAGTTAGGTTTAGGGTCAGGTTTATGGCGAGGGTTACACTTAGCATTAGGTTTAGGGTATGGTTTAGGGTGTGAGCTAGGAATTTTGCTATGGCTGACGTTAATTTAGGGTTTGGTCTAGGGTTATAGTCATGGTTAGTGTTACGGTTAGGGCTAGGGTTATCATTAGGGTTAGGGTAATAGATTTAGATATCAGGTTAAAGATAGTGTTAGGTTTACATTAGCGTTAGATTTAGGTTTAGGATTAGGGTTAGGGTTTGAGTGAGCTTAGATTTAGAGTTAGGGTTTGTTTAACTGTTAGTTCTAGGGTTAGGTTTATGTTTAGGGTTAGGGTAGGTTTAGCTTTAGGTCTAGTGTTATCATTAGTGTTAAGTTTAAGGTTAGAGTAATGGGTAGGGTTCGAACTAGGGTCAGGGCTAGGGTTAAGATTAGGATTAGGGCTGGGGTTAGGGTTAGGGTTAGGCTTGGGATAGTGTTAGGGTTAGGTTAAGTGTAAGTGTTAGGCATTGAGCTAAGTTTAGGGCTCGGGCGAGGGTTAGGTTTACAGTCTGGGCTAGCGTAGGGTTAGGGTTAGATTTAGGGCTAGAATTAGCATTAATTTTAGGGTTATGGTTAGTGAATGCATAGAGTTAGAGCTAGGGTTTGGGCTATGGTGACAGTTAGGATTAGGGATAGAGTTAGGGTGAGGTTTAGGGTTTGGGATAGGTTTATGTTAAGGGTAAGGTTTAGGGTTTGAACTAGGGTTAGGGCTAGAATGAGGGTTAGGGTTAGGGTTAGGGCTAGGTTTAGGGTTAGGGTTATCCTTAGGGTTCAGTTTACGGCTGTAATTAGGGCTAGGTTTTGTGTGAGGTTTACGGCTAGTGTTAGGTATAAGAGTAATGTAAGAGCTAGAGTTTTGGTTATGGCTAGATTTCGAGTTTGTCTAGTGTTAGGGTTAGTCTTGGAGTTAGGATAAGGTTTAGAGTTAAGGTTTTTGTTAGGGTGTCAGGTTTCAGGATAGGTTTAGGTTTAGGTTTAGGTCAAGAAAGAGGAATAAGATAAGGTCTAGGGGTAGAGTTAGTGTTTGGTTTAGGTTAAGGGTTATTGTTAGGGCTAAGGCTAGTGTTATGTCTATATTTAAGGATAGGTTTAGGTCTAGGGCTAGTGTTAGTGTTAGGTTTAGCGTTAGGGTTACTGGTAGGGCTAGTGTTAGTTTTCAGATAATGGTTAGGGTCAGGTTTAAACCTAGTTTTAGAGTTAGGGTCAGAATAAGGATCAGCATTGAGTTTAGGGTTTGGGTTAAGTTTAGAGCTAGAATGAGGGCTAGGTTTAGGACTAGTAATAGAGTTATGGTTTGGGGTAGGCATAGAATTAGGGTTAGGATTAGGGTAGCAATAGGGTGAGGGCTTGGCTAAGTGTAAGAAATAGGGTTAGAGCTAGGATTAAGACAAGTGATAGGGCTAGGTTAGGGCCAGGGTTAGGGTTAAGGTTAAAGCTAGGGTTAGGCCTTGGATTAGGGCTAGGTTTTGTGTTAGGTTTAGGGATATGACTTATTTAAGAACTGGCATTATGATTAGGGCTAGTTTTAGGGTTAGGTTTAGGTTGAGGTCTAGTGTTAGGATTTGTTTTTAGGTTTAGGGATAGTGTAAGGTGTAGAGCTAGGGTTAGTGTTAAGGTCAGAGTCAGGGTTAGTATTAGTTCTAGGGTTAGAGATAGGATTCGAATTAGGGCTAGGGTTAGGGCTACGTGTAGGATTAGGGTTTGTTTAGGTTAAGTTTTAGGGTCAGTGCTATGGCTCCATTTTGCTTGAGGGCTAGGGCTAGGGCTAGTTTTCAAATTAGCATTAGGTTTAGAGCTAGTGTAAGGGTGTGGTTTAGGCTTAGGTTTAAGTTTACATTTAGAGTTAGGGTTAGATCTAGGTTTAGGGCTACAGTGAAGGTTAGGGCTAGGCTTAGGGCTAGGGTTTGAGTTATCATAAGGGATAGAATTAGAACTAGTGATAGGGATAAGGCGAGAGTTAGAGTTAGTGTTAGTGTTAGGGTTAGATTTAGGGTTAGAATTAGGACTTAATTAGGGTCAGGATTAGAGCTAGGGTTAGTATTAAGGCTGAGCCTAGGTTTATTGCTACGGCTATGGTTATTGTTAGGTATGATGTTATAGCTAGCTTTAGAACTAGGGAAAGGGTTAAAATTAGGGTTATGTCTATGGTTAGAGTTAGGTTTAGGATTAAGACTAAGATTAGGGCTAGGATTAGGTGTGAGTTCGTTTAGGGTTAGGGCTTCATTAGGGCTAGGGCTAATGTCAGGTCTAGGGTTATGGTTAGAAATAGTTATAGGGTTAAGATTATTAGGGTTAGGATTAGGTTTATGGATATGATTAGGTTTAGGGTTCAGGTTAGATTTAGGGAAATGTATAGGTTTAGTATAGGAAAAGTTTTAGGATTATCCTAGTGTTAGCATTAGGGTTAGGATTAGGATTAGGGTAATGGATAGGGTTACAGCTTGAGTTAGGTATGGATTTATGGTTAGGATCAAGGCTAGGGTTCAGGTTAGGTCTTGGGTTATGTCAAGGGTTAGGGTTAGGATTAGGTTTAGTGTAAGTGTTAGGGCTAGAATTAGGGTTATGGTTAGGATTAAACGTAGTATTAGGGCTCCAATTAGGGATAGGTTTAAGGTTAGGTTAGGGCTAGTTTTAGGGCTACAGCCAATGTAAGAACTAGGGTTACAATTAGAACTAGTTTTAGGGTTAGGGTTAGGGCTAGGTCTAGGGTTAGGTTTAGGTTTAGGTTTTGAGTGATGTTTAGATGTAGGGTTAGTGTTATGGTCATAGTGAGGGTCAGGGTTTATATTAAGGTTAGGGATAGGCCTCAAATTAGAGCTGGGTTTAGAGCTAGGTGTAGGCTTAGGGTTTGGTTTATGTTAAAGGTTGGGGTTAGGGCTATGGCTTGGTTGTTTTGTAGGGTTAGGGCTAGGGTAGAGCTAGTTTAAGGATTATCATTAGTGTTACGGCTTGTATTAATTCGAGGTTTAGCTTAGGGTTAGGTTTAGGTTTGAATTAGGGTTAGATATAGGATCGGGTCTAGAGCTAGGGTTAGGGCTAATGTAAAGGCAAGTGATAGGATTATGGTAAGGAATAGGGTTTGAACTAGAAATAGGACTAAGGCGAGAGTTGGAGTTAGTCTTTGGGCTAGGGTTAGGTTAGGTTTAGGGCTAGGGTTAGTGTTAG
>NW_026693674.1:0-67573 GCF_021218885.2 Marmota monax
TAGTCCTAGGGTTAAGTTTAGGGCCGGTTTAGTGTTAGGGTTAGGATTTGGGTAAGGTTTAGGGTAAGCAATGGGGTTATAACTAGGTTTAGGGCCAGGGAAAGGGTTAGAATTAGGGTTTAGTTATGACTAAGGCAAGTTTTTGGGCTAGGATGAGAGCTAGTGTTCATGTTAGGGTTAGGGCTAGAACTAGGGCTAGGGCAAATGTCAAGTCTAGTGTTACAGTTAGGGATATGTTTCGGGCTATGTTTATGGTTAGGTCTAGTGTAAAGGGTAGATTTATGGTAAGGGTCAATTAAAGCTATGTGTATTATTAGGGTCAGTGTATGGCTTAAGGTTTGGTTTAAGTTAAGGTTTAGGCTTAGGGCTCGAATTAGCATTAGGGTTAGAGTTCGGGTTAGGGCCATGAATAGTCTTAGGATTAAGGTTCAGGTTAGATTTAGGGTAATGGATAGTATTAGGGATTACAGTAGGTTTAGGGTTAAGCCTAGGGTTTAGCATTAGGGTTAGGATTATGGTTAGGAAAATGTATAGAATTAGATCTAGGTTTAGGGGTAGGGTTATGGTTAGTATTAGGGCTAGGGTTAGAGTAGGGGATAAAATTAGTGCTCTGTTTAGGGCTATGTTTAATGTTAGGATAAGGGCTAGTATTAGGTTAGGGTTTGGGATAGGGCTAGGGTTATGTTAAGGGGAAATGTTAGGCTTTGAGGTAGGGTTAGGTCTAAAGCGAGGCTTAGGATTAGGGTTAGGGCTAGGGTTAGGTTTACAGTTACACTTAGGGCTAGTTCAGGCCTAGGATTAGGGTTAGGTTTTGTGTTAGTTTAGGCCTAGGGTTAGGGCCATGGGTAATGTAAGAGTTAGGGTTTTGATTGGGGCTAGTTTTATGGTTAGGGTTATGGCTAGGTCGAGTGTTAGGATTAGGTTTTGGGTTAGGGTGAGTTTGGATCTAGGATAATGTTAGGGTCAGGGCCAGTGTTAGGTTAGAGTTAGTGTAGGGGTTAGTGCCAGAATTAGGACTAGGGTTAGGTCTAGAAGTAGGGTTAAAATTTGGGTTAGGTTAAGGGTTATTGTTAAGACCAGGGCTAGGTTGTTGTTCAGGTCTAGGGCTAGAGATATGGCTAGAATTTAGGATTCAATTTAGGTCTAGGGCTAGTGTTACATTTAGGTTTATGAATAGGATTACCAGTTTATGTTTAAATATAGGATTAGGGTTCAGTTTTGGGTTAGTGTTAGGTTTAGACCTACAGTTAGTGTTAGGGTCAGAATAAGTGTTAGGGTTAGGGTTTGGGTTTGGATTAGGGTTAGAGCTAGAATGAAGGTTAGAGTTAGGACTAGTAATAGGGTTAGAATTTTTTGTTTGGCTATGGATTAGGGTTAGGACTTGGTTTAGCATTAGATTTAAGGTTTAGCTTATGGTAATGGATAGGGAAAGAGCTAGGATTAGAGCTAGTGTTAGGGTATGGGTTAGGGCTAGTTTTTGGATTAGGGTTAAAAATAGGTTTAGCACTCAGATTAGGGTCAGGTTTGGGGTTAGGTTGGGCCTAGCGTTGGGCCTACAACTAATGGTTGAACCAGGGTTATGATTAGGGCTACTTTTTGGGTAAGTGTTATGGCTAGGTCAAGTGTTAGGGCTAGGGTTAGCATTAGTGTGATGTTTAGAGTTAGGGTTATTTTTATGGTCATGGTCAGTGTTTGGGTTATTGTTAGGGTTAGGATTAAATCCAGAATTATCACTAGAGTAAGGTCTAGGGGTAGGGTTAGTGTTTGTGTTAGGTTAAGGTTTATCATTGGGGCTAGGGCTAGGTTTTTGTTTATGACTAGGGCTAGAGATATGGCTAAATTTAGGATTAGGTTTAGGTCCAGGATTAATGTTAGGGTTAGGTTTAGGAATAGGTTTATTTCCCATGCTAGTTTTAGGGTTCAGTATAGAGTTAGGTTCAGGTTTAGACCTACAGTTACCATTAGGGTCAGAATAAGTGTCAGGTTTGAGTTATAGTTAGAGCTAGAATGAGGGCTAGGGTTAGCACTAGTAATAGGGATAGTGTTTGGGTTAGGCTAAGGATTAGGGTTAGGCCTATAATTAGCATTAGGTTTAGAGTTAGCATAGGGTAAGGTAAAGGATCAGAGCTAGGGTTTGGGGTATGTTTAGAGTTAGGGTTAGGGCTAGTTTTAAGTTTAGGTTTAGGATTAAATCTATGCTTAGGTCATGCATTAAGGCTAGGTTTTGTTTAGAGTTATGGCTAGGTTTAGAGTTATAGCCAATATATGGTCTAGGGTTTTGATTTGGGCTAGTTAGAGGATTAGAGTTAGGACTAGGTCTAGTTGTAGGATTAGGTATAACATTAGGGTGATGTTTAGAGCTAGGGTTAGTGTTAGGGTAAAATTCAAGATCGGAGTAGTTTTAGGGTTAGTGTTTGGACTCTAATTAGGGCTAGGGTTAGGGCTAGGTGTAGAGTTAGGTTTTGGTTTAGGATAAGTTTTAAAGTTAGGGCTATGCCTCAGTTTTGTTTAAGTGCTAGGGATATGGTTAGAGCTACTTTTAGGCTTAGCATTAGGTTTAGGGCTAGTGTTAGGTTTAGGTTTAGGTTCAGGGTTAAAGATAGATTTAGATTAAAGTTTAAATCTAGGATTAGGTCTAGGGCTAAGGATAGGGCTACTGTTAGTTCTTGGTTTATGGCTAGGATTAGGGTTATGGTAAGGGATAGGGCTAGAACTAGGAATAGGACTAGGGTGAGAATGAGAGTTAGTCTTATGGCTAAGCTTGGTTAGGGTGAGAATGAGAGTTAGTCTTATGGCTAAGTTAGTCTTATGGCTAAGTTTGGTTAAGTATAGGGCTTAATTAGGGCTAGTAATAGGGCTAGGTTTATGGTTATGTTTAGGCATAGAGTAAGTTTTAGGCTTATGGTTAGGTTTAGTGTAAGCGATGGGGTTCGAGCTAGGGATAGGGCTAGGGTGAAGTTTAGAATTAGGTTTCGGGCTATGGTTTCATTACAGTTATGATTAAGGCTAGGTTTAGGGCTAGGATGAAGGCTAGGGTTTGTGTAAGGGTTAGGGCTAGGGTTAGTGTTAGGACAAAAGTCAGATCTAGGGTTACGTTTAGGGATAGTTTTAGGGTTGGGTTTATGGCTATGTTTAGTGTACGTGTAAGGTTTATGGAAGGATCAAGTTTATAGATAGGGGTATTATTAGGGTCAGGGTCAGATTTAGGGTTTTGTTTAGGTGAGGGTTTAAATTTAGGGCTCGAATTAGCATTAGGTTTTGGGTTAGGGTAATGGTAGGGTTTGGTTTAGGGTTCAGGTTAGATTTAGCATAATGTATAGGGTATGGTTAGTGATAGAGTTAGATTTAGGCCTAAAGTTAGCATTATAATTAGTGTTATGTTTATGGTAATTGATAGAGTTAGAGCTAAATTTAGGGCTAGGGTTAAGGTTAGGTTATGGGTTTGGTTTGTGTTAAGGTTAGGGCTAGAATTACGGCTAGGGCAAATATCAGGACTAGGGTTATGGTTAGGGATAGATTTAGGGTTAGGTTTATGGCTAGGTCTAGTATAAAGTTTAGGTTTAGGAGTAGGGTCAAGGATAGAGCTCGGTACATTATAATGGGAAGTGTCAGAGTTAGGGTTTGTGCTAGGTTAAGATTTAGGTTTAGGGCTTGAATTAGCATTAGGGTTAGGTTTAGGGTTCAGGTTAGGTTTAGGTTAATGAAATAGGTTAGGGTTAGGTATAAGTATAGGGTTAGGCTTAGGGTTACTCTTAAGATTTTGGTTATGGTTAAGGTAATGGTTAGGGTTAGAGCTAGTGATAGGACTAGGGTTATGGTTTGAATTCCGGCTAGTGTTAGGGTAAGGTTTAGTGTTATGTTCTGGGTTAGCGTTAGGTTTAGGGTTAGGTTTAAAGCTAAGGTTAAGGCTCAGATTAGGGCTTGGTTTGGGGTTTGGTTAGGGCTAGGGTTAGGGCTATGGCTAATGTATGACCTAGTGTTACAATTAGTGCTAGTTTTAGGGTTAGGGTTAGGGGTAGGGGTAGTTCTAGTGTTACGGTTAGGTTTAGGGTTAGGGTGATGTGTAGAGTAAAGGTTATTGTAAGGATCAATGTCAGAGTCAGGGTTAGTTTTAGGGTTAGGTTTAGAACTCGAATTAAGGCTATAGTTAGTTTAGGTTAAGGTTAAAGTTAGTTTATGTTAAGTTTAAAGTTAGTTTAGGTTAAGGTTGGTTTAGGTTAAGGGTTTGGGATATAGGTTGGCTTTGTTTTAGGGATAGGGCTATGGTTATGGCTAGATTATGGATTAGAATCAGGGTTAGATCTATTGTTAGGTTCAGGTTTAGGTTTAGAGTTAGGGTTAGATTTAGAGTTAGTGTAGATCTAGGGTTTTTGCTAGGGCTGGGGCTAAATTACGGCAAGTATTAAGGCTAGGGTAAGTGTTGGGTTTATTCCAAGGTGTTGGGCTAGAGTTAGGGTTGGTATTGTTATTAAGGTTAAGTTTAGGGGAATGGATGTGGTTATAGCTAGCTTTAGGGCTAGGGTGAGGGTTATAATTAGGATTAGGTGTAGGGTTATGGTTCAGTTTAGAATTAAGGCTAGGTTTAGGGCTAGGTTAAGGGCTAGGGTTTCTGTTAGGATTATGGCTAGGACCACATCTAGGGATAATATCAGGTCTAGGGTTAATGTTAAGGATCGTTTTAGGGTTAAGTTATGGCTAGGTCTAGTGTAAGAGTTAGGTTTTGATTAAAGGTTTAGGTTAAAGATCAGCTTTAGGGCTAGGGTTATTATGAGGGTCAGCATCAGGTTCAGGGTTAGCTTTTGGTTTAGCTAATGGTTTAGGGTTAGGGTTCGAATTAGAATTAGGGTTAGGTTTAGGGTTAGCATAATGGAAAGGTTTAGTTTAGGTTTCAGTTAAGGTTTAGAGTAATGGATGGGTTAGGTTTAGCGATCGGGTTAGGGTTAGCATTAGGGTTAGAGTTAGGTTTAGTGTAATGGACAGGTTTATAGCTAGGGTTAGGGCTAGGTTATGATTTGGATTAAGTCTAGGATTAGGGCTAGATTTAGGGATAGGGATAGGGTGTGATTTAGGGTAAGATTTAGAGTTAGGGTAAGTGTTAGGTTTAGGGCTAGGGTTATTATTAGGTTAGGGTAAGGGTTAGTGTTTGAGCTAGGGTTAGGGCTAAGGTGAGGGTTAGATTTACGTTTAGGTCTAGGTTTACATTTATGTTTAGAGTTAGGTTTAGTGTTAGAGATAGAGTTTTAATTAGGGGTAGGTTAAGGATTAGGGTAATGGACAAAGTTACAGCTAAAGTTCATGCTAGGTTTAATGTTAGGATTAGGGTTAGGGTTAGGGTTAGGGTTTAGGATAGAGCTAGGTTTATATTTAGTGTAAAGGTTAGGCTTTGAGCTAGGGTTAAATCTAAGGCAAGGCATATGTTAGGGCTAGGTTTAGAGCTAGGGTTAGTCTGTGGGTTATGCTTCGAGCTAAGTATAGGCCTAGGATTAGGCCTAGGTTTTGTGTTAGGTTTAGGACAATGTGTAATATATGAACTAGGTTTATGTTTAGAGCTAGTTTTAGGGTTAGGGTTATGGCTAGGTCTAATGTTAGGTCTAGGTTTTGGGTTAGTGTCAGGTTTAAAGCTAGGTTCATTGTTAGAATCAGGGTATGTTTTGGGGATAGTTTTAGGGTTAGGGTTAGAGCCTGAATTAGCAATAGGTTTAGTTCTAGAGGTAGGGTAAGTGTTCGTTTTAGGTTAAGAGTTATTGTTAGGGCTAGTGCTATGTTTTTGTTTAGGTCTAGGGCTAGAGTTATAGCTACATTTAGGATTATCTTTGGGTCTAGGTCTAGTGTTAGGCTTAGGTATGAATACAGGGTTGCCTGTAGGGCTAGTATTAGGATTTGGTTTAGGGTTTGGGTCAGGTTTAGACCTAGGGTTACTCTTAGGGTCAGATGAGGGTCAAAGTTATGTTTAGAGGTAAAACGAGGTCTAGGGTTAAGACTAGTATTATGGTTATAGTTTAAGTCAGGCTGAGTATTAGGATTAGAACTAGGGTTAGTATTTGGGTTAGGGTTTTGCTTAGTGTAAGGAATAGGGTTGGAGTTAGTTTTAAGGCTAATGTTTGGGTTAGGGTTAAGACTAGTAATAGGGTTAAAGCTAAGGTTAGGGCTAGGATTAAGGTTAGAATTTGTGTTAGGGTTAGGTCTACTGTTAGGACAATGACTAATATATGAACTAGGGTTATGATTAAGGCTAGTTTTAGGTTAGGTTAAGGCTAGAAATAGTGTTAGGATTAATTTAAGGTTAGTGTGATTTTTAGAGCTAGGATTAGTGTTAGGGTCAGTGTCAGGGTCAGGGTTAGTTTTAGAGTTAGTTTTAGGGATAGGTGTGTAGGGTTAGTGTTTGATTTAGATTAAAGTTTAGAATTAGGGCTATGGCTTGGTTTTGGTTTATGCTTAGGGCTAGGGATAGAGCAAGTTTTAGGATTAGCATTATGGTTAGGGGTAGTGTTAGGGTTTGGTTTAGGCTTATTTTTACAGTTATATTTGGAGTCAGGTTTAGATTTAGACTTAGGCTTAGATCTATGCTTAGGATTAAGGCTAAGGATAGAACTAGGGCTAGGGCTAGGGCAAGAGTTAGATTTAGTCTTATGGTGAAGATTAGGATTAGGATAGGATTAAATAAAGGCTAGGATTAGAACTAGGTTTTGTGTTAGGCCTAGGTTTAGGGCGAGGGTTAGGGTTAGGTTTAGGGTTATGGTTAATTTTTAGATACAGGATAACCTTATAGGTAGATTTAGGTCTAGGGTGGAAAGTAGAATTAGGGTTAGGGCTTGGGTTATGGTTTGGGCTAGGAATAAGCCTAGGTTAAGGGCTAGGATTACGGCTAAGTCTAATTTCTAGTCTAGTGTTATGGTTAAAAATTAGTTTTAGGGTTAGGTTTATGGCTACGTCTAGTGTAAGGGTTAGTTTTAGGCTTAGGGTCAGTTATACAGCTAAGGGTACTATTAGGGTTAGGGTTATGATTAGTGTTTTGGATAGGTTAATGCTTAATGTTAGGTCTCGAATAAGCATTAGATTTAGGATTAGGGTAAAGATAGTGTTAGGTTTAGGTATTAGGCTAGGTTTAGGGTAATGGATAGGGTTAGAATAAGGGATACAGTTAGGTTTAGGCCCAGGTTTAGCATTTGGGTTAGGGTTATGGTTAGGGTAATGGATAGGGTTAGAGACAGGGGTACAGCTATGGTCAATATTATGATTATTGATAGGGTTACACTTAGGGTTAGGGTTAGGGTTAAATCTAGGGTTATGGCTAGGGTTACAGTTATGATTAGTGATAGGGTTAGGGGTAAATCTAGGGATAATGCTCAGAATAAGGCTAGGTTTTGGGTTTCGGCTAATGTAAGTACCAGGGTTGTGATTAGAGCTAATTTTAGGGTTAGGGTTAGGGCTAGGTCCATTGTTAGGTTTAGGTATTGGGTTAGGGTGATGTTTAAAGCTAGGGTCAGTGTTAAGTTCAGAGTCAGGGTCAGGGTTAGTTTTACGGTTTGGCTTAAAACTCGAATTAGGGCTAGAGTTATGGCTAAGTGGAGGGTTAGGACTTAGTTTATATTAAGGGTTAGGGTTAGATATATGGCTTGGTTTTGTTTTAGGGCTAGGGTTAGTGCTAGTTTTAAGATTAGCCTTAAGGTTGGGCTAGTGTTAGGTTTAGGTTTAGGCTAAGGGTTAAGGTTATATTTAGAGGTAGGGTTAGATCTAGGGTTGCTGCTAGGGCTATGAATAAGGCTAGAGTTAGACCTATATTTTGGGCTAGGATTAGGTTTCCAGTAAAGTGTAGGGTTTGAACTAGTGTTAGGACTAAGGTGAGACTTAGAGTTAGTCTTTGGACTAAGGTTAGGGTTAAGGTAGGGATAGGGCTAAATTAGATCAAAGATTAGGGCTATGGTTAGTGTTAGGGTTAGGCCTACGTTTATGGTTAGGGTTATAATTAAGGCTATTTTTAGGGCTAGGATAAGGGCTAAGGTTTGTGTTAGGGTTAGAACTAGTATCAGGGCTAGGGGTAATATTAGGTCTAGGGTTATGCTTAGGGAGAGTTTTAGGGTTAGTTTTATGGCTAAGTCTAGATTAAGGGTTAGATATACGGTAAGAGTGGGGTTTAGAGCTAGGGGAATTATTAGGGTCAGTGTCAGTGTTAGGGTTTGGTTTAGGTTTGAATTTAGGGTTAGGGCTCGGATTAGGGTTAGGGTTGGGGTTAGGGTAATGATTGGATTAGGTCCAGGGTTCAGGGTAGGTTTAGGGCAATTGATAAGTGTGTGGATAGTCATATGTTAAGGGTTAGGCCAAGGGTTAGCATTAGGATAAGGGTTATGTTTAGGGTAATGATACAGTTAGACTTAAGGTTAGGGATAGGGTTATTGTTAGGATTAAGTCTTGATTTAGGGTGAGGGTGAGAGTTAGAACTAGGGTTAGGTTAGGGTTATGTTTAGTGTAAGTGTTAGGTTCTGAGCTATGGTTTGAAATAGGCTGAGAGTTGGGTTCAGAATTATGTCTAGGGATAGGATTATGGTAGATTTTGGGTTAGGGTTAGGGTTAGGATTCGACCTAGAATTAGTGGAAAGGTCAGTAAAATGGTCAGGGTTAGTGTTAGGGTTTTGAATAGGGTTAGATCTATAATGAGGACAAGGGTAAGGGATATTAATAGGGTTAGTGTTTTAGTTAGCCTAAGGATTAGGGATAGGTCTAGGGTTACCCTTAGGTTTAGGGTTTTGCTTTGGTAAGGGATTTTATTAGAGCTAGGGTTATGGCTATGATTTTGGTTAGAGTTAGGGTTAAAGCTAGGTTTAGGGCTTGGATTAGGCCTAGGTCTTGTGTTAGGGTTAGGGCAATGGGTATGTAAGAACTAAGGATACCTTTCGGGTTAGTTTTATTGTTAGGGTATGGGATAGGTTTAGTGTTAGGGTTAGGTTTAAGGTTAGGGAGATAGTTATAGCTAGGGCTCATGTTAGGATAGGAGTCAGGGTCAGACTTAGTTTTAGGGTTAGAATTAGTACTCAAATTAGGTCTGGGGTTACTGTTAGGGCTCAGTTAAAGGTGAGGGCAGTGTTTAGAGCTAGGGTGAGCATCAGTATATGAGTCAGGGTCAGGGTTGATTTTAAGGTTAGGGTTAGGACTCGAATTAGGGCTAGAGTTAGGTATTTGTAGTGTTAATATTGATTAATTTAAGTTTTAGGGTTAGGGTTCTTACTCGGTTTTGTTTTAGTCCTAGGGTTGGGGCTAGAACTAAGGATACTGCAAGTGTTATTTCTAGGTTTAGGGTTATGGTAACAGATAGGGTTAGAACTAGGGCTAGGACAAGAGTTAGTCTTAGGGCTAGTGTTAGGGTTAGGATTAGAGACAGGGCTAAATTATGGCTAGGATTAGGGCTAGGTTTAGTGTTTAGTTTAAGCCTAGGGTTAGCATTAGGTTTAGGGTTAGGGTTAGGGTTAGAGTTTAGAGTTAGAATTTATAGTTTAAGTTTAGAGTTAGGGCAAAGTTTGGGGTAAGGGATGGCTTTATAGCTAGGTTTCGAGGTAGGGTGAGGGTTAGAATTAGGTTTAGGGCTATGGTTAGAATTAGGGTTATGATTAAGGCTAGGTTTAGGGCTAGGATGAGGGCTATTTTGTTTTAGGTATCGGGCAGGATTAGTGCTGGAGCTAATTTCAGGTCCAGAATTATGTTTAAAGATATTTTTATGGTTAGAATTATGGGTATGACTAGTGTAAGGGTTAGGAAACAGTTAGCATCAGGTTTAGAGCTAGGGGTATTATTGGGGTCAATTTCTGGTGTAGGGTTTGGGATAGGTTAAGGTTTAAAGTTAGGGCTCAAATTAGCATTATGGTTAGGATTATGGTTATGGTAATGGATAAAGTTAGAAATCAGATTAGGGTTAGGGTTGTGGTTATGATCAGGGCTAGGTTTTGAATTAAGTTAGTGCTAGGGTTAGGATTATGGCTAATGTAAGTACTAGGGTTATGATTATGGCTAATTTTAGTGTTTTAGGGCTACGTTTACTATTAGGTTTAGGTTTAGGGTAAGGGTGATGTTTAGACCTCGGGTTAGTGTTTGGTCAGAATAAGGGTCAAGCTTAGTTTTAGGGTTTGGCTTAAAACTCGAATTAGGGCTGGGGTTAGGGCTAAGTGTAGGGTTAGGGCTTGGTTTAGGTTAAGGTTTAGGGTTAGAGCTTGGCTTGGTTTGGTTTTAGGGCTAGGGTTAGGGTTAGGGTAATATTTAGGATTAGTGTTATGGTTAGGGCTAGTCGTAGATTTAGGCTTAGGCTTGGGTTTAGGGTTAAATTCAGAGTTAGGTTTTTATCTAAGGTTAGTGGTAGGACTAAGGATAAGGAAAAGGTTAGGACTAGGATTTGGGATAGGTTTAGGTTTATGAGAAGGGATAGAATTTGAATGAGTGATAGGGCCAGTGTGAGAGTTAGAGTTATTCTTAGGGCTTGGGTTAGGGTTAGGGTTAGGGATAGGGCTAAATTACAGCTAGGGTTAGTGTTTGGGCTAGGGTTAGGGCTAGTTTTAGAAATAGCATCAGTGTTAGGGATACTTTTAAGCTTAGGCATCAAGTTAGGGTTAGATTTAAAGTTAGGTTTCGATCTAGTGTTTAAGCTAGGGCTAAGGATAGCGAAATTGTGATGACAAGGGTTAGGGTTAAGTTTAGGGTAAGGTATGTGGTTTTATCTAGGTTTATGGCTAGGCAAATGTTTATTATTAGGGTTAGGGCTAGAGTTAGTGTTAGGGTTATGATTAAAACTAAGTTTATGGCTAGGATGTGGTTTAGGTTTTGTGTTAGGGTTAGGGATAATATTAGAGCTAGGCCTAATGTCAGGTCTAGGGTTACAGTTAGGGCTAGATTTAGTGTTAGATTTATGGCTTGGTCCAGTGTAAGTATAAGGTTTAGGGTAAGATTCAGGTTTATATCTAGGGTTATTTTTAGCGTCAGTGCCAGTGTTAAGGTTTGGTATAGGTAGGGTTTAGGTTTAGGGTAATGACAGTGTTAGTTTTAGGGTTTAGGTTTGGTTTACTGTAATATATTGGGTTAGGGTCAGGCCTTGGGTTAGCTTAAGGGTTAGGGTTATTGTCAGGGTAATGGATAGGTTTAGACCTAAGGTTAGGGCTAGTGTTATGTATAGGATTTGCACTATTTTGGGATTAGGGTTAGGTTTAAGTTTAGGGTTAAAACTAGGTTTAGGACTTGGATTAAGGCTAGGTTTTGGGTTAGGTTAGGGCTAGGGTTAAGGCTATGGCTAATGTATGAAGTAGTGTTATGATTAGTGCTAGTTATAGGGTTAGAGTTAGGGCTAGGAATAGTGTTAGGTTGAGGTTTAAGGTGATGGTGATGTTTAGAGCCAGGGTTAGTGTTAGGGTCAGAGTCAGAGTCAGGGTCAGGGTTAGTTTTTCGGTTAGAATTAGGACTAGAATTAGGGATATGGTTAAATCTAGATGGAGAGTTAGGGTTTGGTTTAGGTTAAGGGTTAGGGTTATGTCTATGACTCGGTTTCGTTTTAGGGCTAGAGCTAGAGTTAGAGCTAGTTTTAGGATTAGTTTTAGCATTAGGGCTAGTGTTAGGTTTAGGTTTAGGCTTAGGTTTAGGGTTAGATTTATAGTTAGGGTTAGATCTAGGGTTATGGCCAGGGCTATGAATAGGTCTAGGGTTACACCAAGGGTTATGACTAGGATTAGGGTTCTAGTAAGGGATAGAGTTAGACCTAGGGTTAGGATTAGGGTGAGAGTTAGAGTTAGACTTTGATGTAGAGTTAGGTTTAGGGATAGGGTTAAGGATAGGGCTAAATTAGGGCTAAGTTTAGGGCTAGGTTTAGTGTTAGGGTTAGGCCTAGGGTTTGGGTTAGGGATAAAATTAAGGCTATGTTTAGGGCTAAGATAAGGGCTAGGGTTTGTGTTAGGTTTAGGACTAGGATTAAGGCTAGGTTTAATATCAGGTCTAGAAACTAACTTTATTTTTAGAACCACACATGCCAAACAAAACAGCCTCTCAGGAAAAACCCTCAGAGCCTCAACTGCCACCACCGGCTTTCCACAAGCCTCTCTCTCCCCTCAAACACATCATTATCAGCAACTGATTACATAGATTATGACTGAAAACTCATCAAACTTTCAAGGCTATTGATAGTTTCATGCAACTTTAAAACATCTAAATTGGGAAGTAACTCGCTAATCAATGAACCTTTTATTGGTAAAGAGCCACCATTGCACCAAAGTCTATCAATATGTAAATATGGGTTTTAACATGCTTATATATTTTTTAAAGAGCTGGAATACACTCTTTGTAATATATTTGAAACATTATCAAATATTTTGAAAATTTCACTACTACCTAGTCTATGTGTGGCATTTAAAAAACACTATTAGCCAGTCATAGTACATTTTTCTAAATTGAATTTTAAATTTTCTAATAATTAAAAAATAAGTTTAAAAATAGTTTTAGGGTTAGGTTTATGGCTAGATCTCGTGTAAGAATTAGGTAGGGTAAGAGTCAGGTTTATAGCTAGGGGAATTATTAGGGTCACGGTCAGTGATAGGGCTTAGGTTTGAGATAGGTTAAGGCTCGAATTATCATTAGTTAACACTGCAGTCTTAGCATAATCATTGGGTTAGGTTTAGGGTTCAAGGTAGGTTTTGGATAATTGATAGATTTAGGGAAAGCGATAGGGTTAGTGTTAAGCCTATGGTTAGCATTATTGTAAGGGTGATTTTTAGGGTAATGGATACAGTTAGAGTTAAGTGTAGGGCTAGGGTTATGGTTAGGATTAGGTCTTGTGTTAGGGTTAAGGTGAGGGTTAGAACTAGGATTAGGTTTACAGTTATGTTTAGTATAAGGATTAAGTTCTGAGCTATGATTAGGGCTAGGCTGAGAGATAAGTTCAGAGTTAGGTCTAGGGATAGGATTATGGTGAATTTTTGGTTAGGATTGAGGTTAGGGTTATATCTAGGTTTAGTGTTATTGTCAGAATAATAGTCAGAGTTAGGGTTAGGTTTTGGGATAGTGTTGGAGCTAAAATGAAGGCTAGAGTTAGGACTATTAATACGGTTAGGGTTTTGGTTAGTCTAAGAACTAGGGATAGGTCTAGGGTTTATCTTAGGGTTAGGGTTTCGCTTAGGGTAAGGGATTGATTTAGTTCTAGGGTTAGGGCTATGGTTAAGGTTAGAGTTAGAGTTAAAGCTAGGTTGAGGGTGCAGTTTAGGACTAGTTTTTGTGTTAAGGTTAGGGCTAGGAATAGGCCAACGGCTAATGTGAGAACTTGGGTTACCATTAGGCATTAGGGTTAGTTTTAGGGTTACGGTTAGGAGTAGGTTGAGTGCTAGGGTTAGGTTTAAGGTTAGGGTAATATTTATAGCTATGGTTCTTGTTAGGATAGAGTCAAAGTCACGGTTAGTTTTATGGTTAGCATTAAGACTCGAATTAGGGCCATTGTTAATGTTAGTGTTCAGTTTGAGTTTAGGGCAATGTTTAGATCTAGGGTGAGTGTTAGGGTATGATTCAGGGTCAGGATTAGTTTTAAGGTGAGGTTTAGGACTCGAATTAGGGATAGGTTTAGGTCTAAGTGTAGTGTTCTTGTTTGGTTTAAGTTAAGGTTTAGGGTTAAGGCTATTGTTCAGTTTTGGTTCACTGCTAGGATTAGGGTTAGGGCTAGTCTTATGATTTGCATTAAAGTTAGCGCTAGTGTTAGTGTTAGGCTTAAGGTTAGGTTTAAGTTTAGATTTAGAGTTAGGGTTAGGGCTGGGAAAAACTTTAGGGCAAGTGTTAGGGCTAGTGTTAGGTTTATGGTAGCGGATAGGGATAGAACTAGGGATAGGGTTAGAGCAACAGTTAGAGTTAGTCTTAGGGCTAGGGTCAGGATAGGGTTAGAGATAGAGCTAAATTAGGGCTAGGATTAGGGCTAGATTTTCTGTTTAGCTTAAGCCTACTGTTAGGGATAGGGTTAGATTTAAATTTAGGGTAAGGGATGACATTATAGCTAGCTTTAGAGGTAGGGTGAGGGTTAGAATTAAGGTTAGGTGTAGGGCTAGTGTTAGGATTATGATTAAGGCTAGGTTTAGGGCTAGGATGAGGGCTAGGTGTGTTTTTAGGGTTAGGGCTAGGATTAGGGCTAGGGCTAATTTAAGGGCCAGAATTATGGTTAAAGATAGTTTTAGGATTAGGTTTATGGCTACCTCTAGGCTAAGGGTTAGGTGTTGGGTTATGTTCAAGTTTAGAGATAGGGGTATTATTAGATTCAAGGTCTGGGTTAGGGTTTGGGATAGGTTAAGTTTTCAAGCTTGGGCTTAAATTAGTTTTAGGATTAGGGTTAGTGTAATGATAGGGTTAGATTTAGGATTCAGGTTAGGTTTAGCATAATGGAAGTGTTAGGATTCAGGATAGGGTTAGGTGTATGCCTAGCATAATCACTATGGTTAGGGTTATGGTTATGGTAATGGATAGAGCTAGAGATCAGTTTAAAGTTAAGACTTATGTTCACAATTAGGGCTAGTGTTAGGGTAAGGTTAGGTTTAAAGCTAGGATTAGGGATCAGATTAGGGCCAGGTTTGGGGTTATGTTAGGGCTAGGCTTAGGATTCCTGCTAATGTAAGTACTAGGTTTACAATTAGGGCTAGTTTTAGGGGTTTAGTGCTAGGTTTAGTGGTAGGGTTAGTTTTAGGGTTAGGGTGATATTTTAGAGCTAGAAGAGTTAAGGTCAGTGTCAGGTTCAGCGTTAGTTTTAGGGATTGGCTTCCAACTCAAATTAGGGCCAGGGTTAGGTCTAGGTGTAAGGTTAGGGTTTGGTTTAGGTTAATGGTTAGGGTTAGAACTATGGCTTGGTTTTGTTTTAGGGATAGGAATATTGTTAGGGCTCATTTGAGTATTAGTATTATGGTTTGGGCTAGTGTTAGGGGTAGGCTTAGGCTTTGAGTTAGTGCTAGACTTAGAGTTATGTTTTGCCTAAGGTTAATTCTAGAGATAAGGATAGGGCAAGGGTTAGTACAAGAGTTAGGGCTAGGGTTATGGTTATGGTAAGGGACAGGGTTAGAATGAGTGATAGCGCTAGTATTAGAGTTAGAGTTAGTCTTAGGGCTAGGGTTATGGTTAGGTTTAGGGATAAGCCTAAATTATGGCTAGGGTTATGTTAGGGCTAGAGTTAGGGCTAGTTTTAGGATTACACTTAGGCATCAAGTTAGGGTTATATTTAGAGTTAAGTTTTGATCTAGCATTTGTGCTAGGGCTAAGAATAAGGCAAGGGTTACCATTAGGGTTAGGGTTAGAGTTAGGGTTTAGTTTAGGCTAAGAATGTGGTTATAGCTAGGTTTAGGGCAATGTGAATGTTAATATTAGGGTTAGAACTAGGGTTAGGGTTAGGGTTATGATTAAGGCTATATTTAGGGCTATGATGAGGACTAGGATTTGTTTTAGATTTAGGAACAGTATTAGGGCTATGGCTAATGTCAGGTCTAGGATTACATTTAGGGATAGATTTAGTGTTAGGTTTATGGCTTGGTCCAGTGTAAGGGTTAGGTTTTAGGTTAGGGTTAGGTTTAGATCTAGGGTTATTTTTAGAATCAGGGTCAGGACTAGGGTTTGGGTTAAGTTAGTGTTTAGGTTCAGGGCTCAAATTAGTGTTAGATTTAGGGTTAGGGTAATGACAGGGTTAGGTTTATGGTTTGGGTTTGGTTTAGTGTAATGTATAGGGTTAGGGTTAGGCCTAGGGTTATCAGAAGGGTTAGAGTTATCATTAGGGTAATGGATAGGGTTAGCCCTAAGGTTAGGGCTAGGGTTATGTATAGGATTAAACCTAGTGTTAGGGTAAGTGTTAGGTTTAAGTTTAGGGTTAAAGCTAGGTTTAGGACTCAGATTAAGGCTAGGTTTTGGGTTAGTTTAGGGCTAGGGGTAAGGCTACCACTAATGTATGAAGTAGATTTATGATTACAACTAGTTATAGAGTTAGAGTTAGGTCTAGGACTAGTTTTAACGTTAGGTTTATGGTGATAATGATGTTTAGAGCCAGGGTTAGTTTTAGGGTCAGAGTCAGGGTCAGGTTTAGTTTTCGGGTTAGGGTTAGACTATAATTAGTGATAGGGTTAGGGCTAGGTGTAGGGTTAGGGTTTGGTTTGGTTTAGGATAAGGGTTAAGGTTAGGGCTATGCCTCAGTTTAGTTTTAGGGCTAGGGGTAGAGTTAGGGCTAGTTTTAAGATTAGTCTTAGAGTTAGGGCTAGTGTAAGTTTGAGATTTAAGCTTAGGGTAAGGATTAGTGATAAGTGTAGAGTTATGGTTAGATTTAGTCTTAGGGTTACGGTTAAATTTAGAGTTTGGTTGAGTTCTAGGTTTTGAGATAGGGCTAAGTATAGGGCTAGGGTAGGGCTAGGTTTAGGGCTAGGTGTATAGTGATGTTAAGGGATAGGTTTAGAACTAGGTATAGGGCTAGTGTGAGAGTTAGAGTTAGTCTTAGGGCTAGGGTTAGTGTTAGGGATATGGCTAAATTTGGACTAGGATTAGGACCAGGGTTAGTGTTACTGTTAGGGTTAGGCCTAGGGTTAGGGCTAGGGGTAGTGTTAGGTTTAGGGTAAGGGATGGGAATATAGCTTATTTTAGGACTAGGGTGAGATTTAGAGTTAAGGTTAGGGATAACGTTAGGGTTAGGGTTATGATTAAGTGAGGTTAATAGCTAGGATGTGGGTTAAGTTTTGTATTAGGGTTAGGGCTAGGATTAGAGCTAGGCTAATGTCAGGTCTAGGGTATGGTTATGGATAGTTTTAGGGTTAGGTTTATGGCTAGGTCTGTTATAAAGTTTAAGTTTCTTGTTAGGGTCAGGTTTGGAGCTATGGGTATTATTAGAGTCAGGGTAAAGTTTAGGGTTTGGGTTAAATTAAGTTTTAGGTTTAGAGTTCAAATTTGTCTTATATTTAGGGATTGGGTAATGACACAGTTAGGTTTAGGGTTCAGGTTTGGTGTAGGTTAATGGACAGGGTTACGGCTAGTGCTAGGAATAGGGTTCTGCCTAGGGTTAGCATAAGGATTATAGTAATATTAAGGTAATGAATAGGGTTAGAGCTAGGGTTAGGGCTATGGTTATGGTTAGATTTAGGTCTAGAATTAGGCTTAGGGTTATGGTTAGTGCTAGGGTTATTGTTAGAGTTATCTTTAGGGTTAAAGCTAAGGTAGGGCTTAGATTAGGGCTAACTTTTGTGATAGGTTAGAGTTATGGCTAATATAAGAACTAGTGTAATGATCAGGGCTAGTTTTATGGTTAATGCTAGGGCTAGGTGTAGTTTTAGGGTTAGTTAGGGTTAGGGTGAATTTTAGAGCTAGGCTTAGTGTTAGTGTCAGGACAGTGTTCATGTAGGGTAATGGTTAGTGTTAAAGCCAGAATTAGGACTAGGGTTAGGTCTAGAGGTAGGGTTAGAGTTTCGGTTAGGTTAAGGGTTATTGTTAAGGCTAGGTCTAGTTTGTCTTTAAGTCTAGAGCTATAGTTATGGCTAGACTTAGGATTAGGTTTAAGTCTAGCTCTAGTATTAGGGTTAGGTTTAGGTATAAGGTTACCAGTAGGGCTAGTGTTAGGTTTCAGTTTAGAGTTAGGTTTAGATTTAGACCTAAGATTAGTGTTAGGGTAAGAATACTGGTCATGGATAGGGTAGGGTTTGGGTTATGGTTAGATCTAGAATGAAGGCTAGAGTTAGCACTAGTTATAATATTATGGTTCTGGTTAGGCTAAGGATTAGTTCTAAGAATATGGTTAGAATTAGGGTGAGGGTTTGGTTTAGGGTATGGGATAGGGTTAGAGCTAGGGTTAGAACCAGAATTATGGTTAGGTTTAGGATTAAAGCTCGTGTTAGGGCTTTTATTAGGGCTAGTTTTGTATTAGGGTTAGGGCGAGTGTATGGTTATGGCTATTGTAAGAACTAGGGTTACTATTAGGGCTAGGTCCAGTGTTAGGGTTAGGTTTAAAATTAGGGTGATATTTAGAGCTAGGTTTAGTGTTGGGATATCAGTCAGGGTCATGTTTATGTTTAGGGTTACTGTTAGGTTTCAAATTAAGGATAGGGTTAGGGCTGGTGTAGGGTTAGTGTTTGGTCTAGGGTAAGAGTTACTGTTAGGGGTAAGGCTCGGTATTTTTTAGGGCTAGGGCTAGGGTTAGGGCTAATTTTAGCATTAGCATTAGGGTTAGAGCTAGTTTCAATGTTAGGCTGAGGCATCAGGTTAGGGTTAATTTTAGAGATAGGTTTTGATCTAGAGTTAGTACTAGAGCTAAGGAGAGTGCAAGGGTTATGACTGCTTTTAGAGCTTGGGTTAGGATTACGGTAAGGTTTAGGGTAAGAAGTAGGGATAGCTCTTGTGTAAGAATTATAGTTAGTCTTAATTCTAGTGTTAGGGTTAGGGTTAGGGTGAGGAATAGGGCTAAATTAGGGCTAGGATAAGGGCTAGGTTTAGTGTTAGGGTTAGGGCTAGAGTTAGCGTTATGGATAGGGCTAGGGCTAGTGTTAGGGTTAGGGTAAAGGTTAGGGATTAAGCTATGGTTAGGGCTAGGGGGAGTGTTATGTTTATTGTTAGGTCTGGGTTATGGTTATGGTTATGGTTATTGTTATGGTTGGGATTAGGGCCAGGGTTTTCATTAAGGTTAGGGTTAGTTTTAGAGTAATGTATTGGATTAGATGAAAGATTAGGTTTAGGGTTAAGTTTAGGTTATGGTTAAATCTAGGTTTAGGGATAGGTTTAGTTTTGATTTATGATAAGGGTTACAGTTAAGTTTATGGCAAGGTTTAGGTTTAGGGTTAGGTCGAAGTTTAGGTTTATGATTAGGGTTAGAGATAGGGTTAGGTTTAGGGCTAGGGTTAATATTAGGGTTAGGGGTAGGGTTAGGATAATGTTAGGTTACAGCTAGGGTTAGTACTATGGTTAAGGTTTGGATTAGGGCTCTGGTTAGGTTTAGGTTTAGGAATAAGTCTAGGGTTATGTTTAGGCTAAGGATTATGCTTTCAGCTAGGGTTATGTGTAAGGCAAGGGTTAGGGTTAGGGCTACATTTAGGATTATGGTTATGCTTAGGGTAGGCTTAAGCCTCAGATTATGGCTAGGTTTTGTGTTAGGTTTAGGCCTAGGGTTAAGGCTACATGTAATGTAAGATATATGTTTCTGATTAGAGCTAGTTTTCGGGTTAGAGTTATGGCTATATCTAGTGTTATGTTTAGGTTTTGGGTTAGGTTCAGGTTTAGAGATAGGTTTAGTGTTAGTGTTAGGGTCAGTGTTCAGGTTAGAGTTAGGTTTAAGGTGAAAGCCAGAATTATGACTAGAGTTAGGTCTAAGGATAGGGTTAGTGTTTGCTTTAGGGCTAGTGCTAGGTTTTTTCTTTAGGGCTAAGGCTAGATTTATGACTCTACTTAGGATTAGGTTTGGTCTAGTGCTAGTGTTACTGTTAGGTTTAGGTATAAGTTTACCAGTAGGGGTTGGTTTGGGGTTTGCTTCAGGGTGTCAGTTTTAAACCTAGGGTTAGTGTTAGGGTCAGAATAAGGTCAGGGTTAGAGTTAGGGTTAGAGCTAGAATTAGGGCTAGGATAGGGCTAGTAAAAGAGATAGGGTTTGAGGTAGGCTAAGGATTATGGTTAGGACTAGGGTAGCATTAGGGTGAGGGTTTGGCTTAGGGTAAGGAATAGGGTTAGAAATAGAGTTAGGGTTAGGGTTAGGGTTAGGTTTAGGGTTCGGGTTAAACCTGTGTTTAGGGCTCAAAATAGGGCTAGGATTTGTGTTAGCATTAGGGCTACAGCTAATGAAAGAAGTAGAATTCTGATTAGGGCTAGTTCTAGTGTTAGCGTTAGGTCAATGTTTAGAGCTAGGGTTACTTTTGGGTCTGAGTAAGGGTCAGGGTTACTTCTAGGGTTAGAGTTGGGACTCAAGTTCGGACTAAATATAGGGCTAGGTGTAGGGTTAGTGTTTGGTTTAGGTTAAGGGTTGGGGTTAGGGTTATGGCTTGATTTTGTTTTAGGGCTGGGGTAGTGTTAGGGCTAGTTTTCCAAGTATCATTTGGGTTAGGGCTAGTTTTGAGTGAGCTTTAGGCTAAAGGTTAGGGTTAGATCCAGGTTTAGGGCTAGGGTGAAGGTTAGGGCTAGGCTTGGGGCTAGGGATATGGTTAGGAATTGGGTCATGGTAACCAATAGGTTTAGAACTGGGAATAGGAATAGGGTGAGAGTTAGAGTTAGTCTTAGGGCTATGCACAGTGTTAAGTTTAGGGTTAGGGCTAAATTAGGGCTAGATTGGAGCTATGGTTAGTGGTAGGTTTAGGCCTAGGTTTAGGGCTAGAGTTAGGTTTAGCATTATGGTTAGGGTAAGGTATGATGTTACAGCTACATTTAGGGCTAGGGCAAAGCATAAAATTAGGGTTAGGGCTAGAGTTAATGTTAGGGTTAGGATTAAGGCTAGGCTTAGGGATAGGATTAGGGCTAGGATTTGTATTAAGGTTAGGGCTAGGATTAGGGATATGGCTAATGTCAGGTCTAGTGTTATGGTTAGGGATAGTTTTAGGCTAAAGATTATGGCCAGGTCTATTGTAATTGTTAGGTTGAAGTTTAGGGTCAGGTTTACAGCTAGGGGTATTATTAGGGTCAGAGTCAGGGTTAGGGTATGGGTTAGGTTAAGGATTAGGCTTAGGGCTCAAATTAGCATTAGGGTTAGTGTTATGGTTAGGGTAATGGATACAGTTAAGTTTAGGGTTAAGTTTAGAATTAGAGTTATGGACAGGTTTAGGGTTAGGGATAGGGTTAGGTTTAGGCCTAGGGATAGAATTCGGCTAGGGTTATGGTTAGGGTAATAGTTTGGATTATAGCTACATTTAAGACTAGGGTTATGGTTAGGTTAGAGCTTTGGTTAGGGTTATGCCTAGTGTTAGAATTTGGTTCGTTTTATGGTTAGGTTAATGGATAAGATTAGAGCTAGACATAGGGCTAGGATTATGGTTAGGTTTAGGGCTATGGTTTGGGTTAGATTTTGGGTTAGGACAAGGTTTAAGTTTATAGTTATGTTTAGGTTAATTGTTAGGGCTAGGGTTAGGGTTAGGGCTAGGTTTAAAGCTAGGGTCATGGCTCTGATTAGGTCTAGGTTTTGTGTTAGGTTAGGGCTATTTAGGACTCAGGCTAATGTTAGAACTAGGGTTATGATTAGGGCTAGTGTTAAATTTAGCATTATGTATAAATCTAGTATGTTGATTAGGTTTAGCTTTAAGGTGATGATTAGAGATAGGGTTCGTGTTACCATCAGAATCAAGATCAGAGTTACTTATCAGAGTTAGGGATAAACTCAAATTAGGGCTAGGGTTAAAGCTAGGTGTAGGGTTAGGTTTTGTGTAAGTGTTAGAGTAAGAATTAGGGATAGGTTTAATGTTAAGTCTAGGATTATGGTTTGGTTAGTTTTAGCGTTAGGGCTTTGTCACAGTTTTGTTTTACAGCTAGGGCTACCTTTAGGATTAGTGATAGTGTTGGTACTAGTGGTATGGGGAGGTTTAGGATTAGGGTTACTGTTAGGCTTAGATCTAGGTTTAGGGATATGGCTAGGTTTAGGACTAAGGATAGAGCTACTGTTAGGATTCTTAACAGATAGATTTAGAACTAGAAATTGGGCTAGGGAGAGAGTTAGAGTTAGTCTTAGGGCTAAGGTTAGGGTTAGGTTTAGGGTTAGGGCTAAATTAGGGGTAGATTTAGCGCTAGGGTTAGTGTTTTGGTTAGGCCTAGGGTTCCTGTTAGGGTTAGAGGAAGGAATGAAGTTATTGCTAGGTTTAGGGCTAGGGTGAGCATTTAGAATTAGGGTTAGAGTTAGGGTTAGAATTAAGGCTATGATTAGTGGTAGGATGAGGGTTTAGGGTTAGGATTAAGGCTATGTTTAGTGCTAGGATGAGGGTTTCTGTTAGGGCCAGGACTAGGATTAGGGATAGGGCTAATGTCAGTTCTAGATTTATGGTTAGTGTTAGTTTTAGGTTTAGGTTACGGTTAGGTCTAGTGTAAGGGTTAGGTTTAGGTAAGAGTCAGGTTTAAAGCTAGGTGTATTATTAGGGTCAGGTTCTTGGTAGGGTTTGGTTTAGGTTAAGTTTTAGGGTTAAGGATTGAATTAGGTTTAGGGTTAGGGTTACGGATGGGTAATGGATAGAATTAGGTTTATGGCTCCGGTTAGTTTTAGGGTAATAGATAGGGTTAGTGTTAGTGATAGGTTTATCGTTAGGCATAGGGATATCATTTGGATTAGGCTTATCTTTAAGGTAATGGATAGGGTTAGAGCTAAGTTTAGGGCTAGAGTTAAGGTTAGGTTTAGTGTTAGGTTTAGGGTTAGGCCTAGGGTTAATGTTAGGGTTATGTTTAGGGTAAGTGTAGGCATTTGAGCTAGGATGAGGGCTAGGTTGAAGGTTAGGGTTTGAGTCATGGCTAGGGTTTGGTTTAGGGTTAGGGTTATCTTTAGGCTAAGGATTATAGTTTGATCTATGGTTAAGGCTAGGGCGAGGGTTAGCCTTAAGGTTAGGTCTAAGGTTATGGTTGGGTTTATGATTGTGGCTAGGTTTAGGGCTATGATAAAGGCTAGGTATTGTGTGAGGTTTAGGGCTAACATTAGGGCTATGGGCAATGTTTATGGCTAGTGTTAGGTTCAGGGTTATGGGTAAGTCTATGTTACGGTTAGGTTTTGGTTTAGGATAAGGTTTAGAGCTAGGGTTTCTATAAGGTTAATGGTCATTATTGGGTTAGGATTAGTTTTATGGTTAAGGTCACAATCAGGACTAGCATTTGGTCTAGTGATAGGTTTAGTCTTTACATTAGGTTAAGGATAGTTTTTATGGCTAGTGCTAGGTTTTTTTAGGGCTTAGGCTAGATTTATGACTCTATTTAGGATTAGGTTTGGTCTAGTGCTAGTGTTACTATTAGGTTTAAGTGTAGGTTTACCGGTAAGGGTAATGTTAGGGTTCGGTTTAGGGTTAGGGTCAGGTTTACATCTAGGGTTAGTGTTAGGATCAGAATAAGGGTCAGCATTAGGATTGGGGTTAAAGCTAGATTGAGGGATAGGTTTAGGACTAGTAATAGGGTTAGTGTTTGGGGTAGGCTAAGGATTATGTTTAAGACTAGAGTAATATTAGGGTGAGGGTTTGGCTTAGTATATGGGATAGGTTTAGAGGTAGGTTTAGGGTTAGGGTTAGAGTAAGGGCTAGGATTAGGCTAGGATTTGTGTTAGCATTAGGGCTATGGCTAAAGAGAGAACTAGATTTCTGATTAGGGCTAGTTCTAGGGTTAGCATTAGGGAAATGTTTAGAGCTAGGGGTAGTGTTAGGGTCCCAGTAAGGGTCAGGGCTATTTCTATGGTTAGGGTTAGGACTCAAATTAGGGCTAAGTTTAGTGATAGGTGTAAGGTAAAAGTTTGGTTTAGGTAAACAGTTAGGGTTAGGATTATGGCTCGGTGTTCTTTTAGGGCTAGGGTAGGGTTAGAGCTAGTTTTCCAATTAGCATTAAGCTTAGGGCTAGTGTTAGGGTGAGGTTTGGGCTTAAGGTTAGGGTTTACAACCAAGTTTAGGGCTTGGATGATGTTTAGTGTTAGGGTTGGGGCTAGGGATAGGCTATGCTTTGGGTTATGGTAAGGGATAGGTTTTGAACTAGGGAATGGGCTAGGGCGAGATCTAGAGTTTGTCTTAGGGCTACGGATAGGATTAGGTTTAGGATTAGGGTTAATTTAGGGCTAGGATTAGCCCTAGGGTTAGTGTTAGATTTGGGCCTAGAATTAGGGATAGTGTTAGGGTTAGCATTAGGGTTAGGGTAAGTTATGATGTTACACCTACATTTTGGGCTAGGGCATGGGATAAAATTAAGGCTCTGGTTAAGGTTAGGATTAGGATTAAGGCTAGTTTTAGGGCTAGGATTATTGGTAGTGTTTGTGTTAGGCTTAGGGTTAGGATTAGGTCTATGGCTAATGTCAGTTCTAGGCTTATGGTAAGGGATAATTTTAGGTTTAAGTTTATGACCAGATCTATTGTAAGCGTCACGTTGAGGGTTAGGGTCAGGTTTACAGCTAGGGGTATTATTAGTGTCAGAGTCCGGATTAAGGTATGGGTTAAGTTAAGGTTTAGGTTTAGGGCTAAAATTAGCATTAGGGTTAGTGTAATGGATATGGTTAGGTTTCAGGTTCAGGTTAGGTTTAGTATAATGGACAGGGTTAAGGTAAAGTATAGGGTGAGAGTTAGGCCTAGTGATAGAATTTGGTTAAATATATGGTTCAGGTAATGGATAGATTAGAGCTACAGTTAGGACTAGGGTTATGGATATGTTAGGGCTATGGTTAGGGTTAGGTCTAGGGTTAGAATTTGCTTAGGGTTATATTTAGAGTAATGGATAAAATTATATCTAGGTTGAGGGCTAGTGTTATTGTTAGGAATAGGGCATGGTTTGGTTTAGGTTTCGGGTTAGGACAAGGTTTAGGTTTCGGATTAGGTTTAGGTTAAGTGTTAGGGGTAGGGATAGGGTTAGGGATACGATTAAATCTAGAATTAGGGCTCAGATTAGGGCTAGGTTTTGAGTTAGGTTAGGGCTAGTGAAGGACTACGGCTAATGTAAGAACTAGGTTTATGATTAGAGATAGCATTAGGACTAGGTCAGGGTTTAGTGTTTAGATTAGGTTTAGGTTTAGGGAGATGATTAGAGATAGGTTTAGTGTTAGGGTCAGAATCAGGATCAGTGTTACTGATCAGGGTTAGGGATAGGACTCGAATCAGGGCTGGGATTAAAGCTAGGTGTAGGGTTAGGCTTTGTGTTAGGTTTAGGGTAAGAATTAGGGATAGGGCTAATGTCAGGTCTAGCGTTTCCGTTAGGCTAGGGTTAGGTTAGGGCTATGGTTCAGTTTTGCTTTAGAGCAAGGGCTAGGAATAGGGCTAGTTTTAGGATTAGCGATAGTGTTAGGGCTAGTGGTAGGATGAGGTTTAGGCTTAGATTTCTTGTTATGGTTAGATTTAGGGCTAGGGCCTGCATTAGGGTAAGGTTAGGGCTAGTGTTAGGGTTACAGTAACGGATAGGGTTAGAATTAGAAATAGGACTGGGGTGCAATTAGAGTTATTCTTTGAGCTAGAGTTAGGGGTAGGTTTAGGGTTAGTGCTAAATTAGGGCTAGGATTGGCGCTAAGGTTGGTGTTAGGGTTAGGCCTAGGGTTAGGGCTAGGGTTATAGTTAGTGTTAGGGTTAGGCCTAGGGTTAGGGCTAGGGTTATAGTTAGTGATAGGGTTAGTGTTAGATTTAGGGGAAGGGTGTTATAGCTAGGTTTATAGCTAGGGTTTGGGTTAGAATTTGATTTAGGGCTAGGGTTAGGATTCGGGTTAGGATTAAGGCTAGGTTTAGTGCCAGGATGAGGGTATGCGTTAGGGATAAGGCTAAGATTAGGGGTAGGGCTAATGTCAGGTCTAGGTTCAAAGTAAGTGGTAGTTTTATGCTTAGGTTATGCCTAGGTCTAGTGTAAGGGTTAGGTTTAGGGTAAGGGTCAGGTACAGAGCTAGGTGTTTTATTATGGTCAGGGTCCGGGTATGGTTTGGTTTAGGTTAAGGTTTAAGGTTAAGGCTTGTATTAGCATTAGTGTTTGGTTTAGAATTTGGATAATGGATAGGGTTAGGTTTAGGATTCAGGTTATGTTTAGAGTAATGTATATGGTTATTGATAGTGATAGGGTTAGCGTTAGGCCTAGGATTAACATTTGGTTTAGGTTTACCTTTAAGGTAATGGATAGGATTAGAGCTAAGTTTACGGCTAGGGTTAAGGTTAAGTTTATGGATAGGGTTAGGGTTATTCCTAGGGTTAGTGTCAGGTTTCTATTTAGGATAAGTGTTAGGGTTTGAGCTAGGTTTAGGTCTAGGGCGAGGGTTAGGGTTATAGTCATTGCTAGGGTTAGGGTTAGGGTTAGTATTATGATTAGGGAAAAAGTTAGAGTTTGACCTAGGTTTAGGACTAGGTCGAGTGTTAGGGTTAGGGTTAGGTCTAGTGTTATGGTTAGAGTTACAATTAGGGCTAAGGTTTAAGGCTAGGATAAGGGCTAGGTTTGTGTGATGTTGATGGCTAGCATTAGGGCTACAGGTTATATTAATGGCTAGTTTTAGGGTTAGGGTTATGAATAAGTCTAGTATTAGGGTTAGATTTTGGGTTAGGATAAGGTTTAGAGCTATGAGTTTGTGTTAGAATAAGAGTCAGTGTTTGTGTTAGGATTAGGGGCAGAATTAGGAATAGCATTGGGTCTAGGCATAGGGTTAGTCTTTGTGTTAGTTTAAGGGTTATTGTTAGGGCTAGTTCAAGTTTTTTGTTTAGGGCTAGGGCCAGATTTATGACTCAATTTAGGATTAGGTTTGGTCTAGTGCTAGTGTTACTGTTAGGTTAAGGTATAAGTTTACTGGTAGGGGAAGAGTTATGGTCCAGTTTAGGGTTAGTGTCAGGTTTAGATCTAGGGTTAGTGTTAGGGTCAAAATAAGGGTCAGGTTTTGGGTTAAGGCTAGAGCAGGAATGAGGCTGAGGGTTAGGAATAGTAAAAGAATTAGGGTTTGTGATAGGTTAAGGATTAGTGTTAGGACTAGGTTAGCATTAAGGAGAGTGTTTGGCTTAGGGTAATGGATGGGTTTAGGGGTAAGGTTAGGATTAGGGATAGTGTTAGCGATAGGGTTAAGGTTAGGGTTAGGGTTACTGTTAGGATTAGGTTTAGGTTTAGAGTTGCAGTTTGAGTTAGTTTTAGGGTTAGGGTTACAGTTAACGTTAGGGATAGCATTAGTGTTTGGGTTAGTGTTATAGTTAGGTTTAGAATTAGTGTTAGGTTTAGGGTTATGGTTATTGTTAGGTTTAGGGTTAGGATTAGTTGAGTGTTAGGGTTAGGATAAGGATTAGGGTAAAGGATAGTGTTAGGGTTAATGTTAGGGTTAGAGACAGGGTTAGGGTTAGGGATAGGGTTAGTGTAAGGTTATGGTTAAGATTAGAGTTAGAATTAGGTTTAGGTTTAGGGTTGGTGTTAGTGTTAGGTTTAGCTTTAGGGTTAGGTTTGTTATAGGGTTAGGGTTAGGGCTAGTGTTTAGGTTAGTGTTAAGGTTAGGTTTAAGATTAGTTTTAGATAGGTTTTAGGGTTAGGTTAGGATTAGGGTTATGGTTTGGTTAGTAATTGTGTTAGGGTTAGCATTAGTTTAAGGGTTTCTGTTAGGGTTAAGTTTAGGGTCTGGGTTAGTTTTAGGGTTATGGTTAGGATTAGGCACAGGTTTCATGTTAGAATTATGGTTAGGGTTAGTGTTAGGGTTATGATTAGGATTAAGTTTAGGGTTCGTGTTAGAGATAGGGTTAGGGTTAGTGTTACGGTTAAGTGTAGGATTATGGTAAGTTTAGTGTTAAAGTTAGGGTTAGGTTTAGGGTTAGGATTACTCTTTGGGTTAGTGTTAGAATTAAGTTTAGGATTAGTGTTAGGGTTGGGTTTAGAGTAAGTGTTAGGGTTAGGGTTACATTTATGGTGAGGTTTAGTGTTAGTTTTAGGGTTAGTGTTAGTGAAAGGGTTAGGGTAAATTTTAAGGTTAGTGTTAGGGTTAGGGATAGGTTTAGGGTTAAGTTTAGTGTTAGGGTAAGGGTTAGGTTTAAGAAAGTGTTAGGGTTAGGGTTGAGATTAGGGTTAGTGTTAGTGTTAGGTTTAGGGTTTGTTTTAAGATTAGTCATTGTTGTAGGGTTAGGGTTATGGTTAGAATAAATGTTAGGGTTAGGGTTAGGGTTCGATTAAATGTTAGGGTTAGGGTTAGGGTTGTATTAATATTAATATTTGGTTTAGGTTTTGTTTAGAATTAGTGTTAAGGTTATGGTTAAGTTTAGGTTTAGGGTTAGGGTTAGCAATAGTGTTAGGTTTAGGTTAGGGTTCGTTAAGGGTTAGGTTTATGGTTAGTGTTAGGGTTAGTTTAGTGTTAGGGTTAGTGTTAGTGTTAGCGTTAGGGATAGTGGTAGGTCTAAGGTTAATTTTAGTGTTAGAGTTAGGGTTAGTGTTAGAGGTAGTGTTATGGTTAGGTTTAGGATTAGGGTTAGGTTTAGTGTTAGGTTATTGTTAGGTTTAGTGTTAGGATTAGGGTTAGTGTTAGTGTTAGTCTTAGGGTAAGGGTTAGGGTGAGGGTTAGTGTTAGACTTAGAGTTTGGGATAGGTTTAAGTTTAGGCATATGGTTAAGGTTAGGGTTAGGATTATGATTTGTGTTATTGTTAGGGTAAGGATTAAAATTAGGATTAGGTTTAGGGTTTGTGTTAGGGTTATGTTTAGGCTTACTGTAGGATTAGGTTTAAAGTTAGGGTTAGGGTTAGGTTTGGGGTTATGTTTAGGGTTAATGTTAGGTTTAGCGTTATGGTTATGGTTAGATTTAGTGATAGTGTTGGGGGTGGTGTTAGGATTAATGTTAGGGTTAGTGTTAATGTTACATAAGGGTTAGGGGTAGGGTTTGATTTGGTTTAGATTTTTCATTTGGTGTAGAGTTTGTGTTCAGGTTAGGAATTGGGTTAGAATTACTGTTCCCGTTAGTGTTAGGATTATTGTTAGGGTTAGGGTTGGGGTTAGGGTTCATGTTAGAATAAGGGTTAGGGTTAGGATTACAGTTTGGGTTAGGATTAGAGATAGGTTTGCGTTATTGTTAGGTTTAGCATTATTGTTATTGTTAATGTTAGTATTTGGCTTAGGTTAGAGTTAGGGTTAGGGTTAGGTTAAAAATAGGGTTAGTTTTAGGACTATGATTACTGTTAAGTTAGTTTTAGTGTTAGGGTTAGTGTTAGGGTTAGGTTAGGGAAATGGTTTGGGTTAGGGTTATGGATGTGTAGATTTAGGGTTAGTGTTAGGTTTAGGTTTAGGGTTAGGTTTAGAATTAGGGTTAGAGTTAGTGATAGATTAGGGTTAGGGTTAGGGTTTGGTTTAGGTTTAGGGTTAAGGTTAGTGTTAGGGTTAGATTTAAATTTAGGTTTAAGTTCAGAGTTAGGGTTAGGGATAGGGTTAGTGTTAGTTTTAGGGTGAGAGTTCCTGTTAGAGTTAGTATTAGGGTTAATGTTAGGGTTACAGTTAAATTTAGGGTTTGTTAGGGTTAGTATTAGTGCTTTGGTTAGGTTTAGTGTTAGGGTTAGTGTTAGAGTTAGAGTTAGGGTTAGTGTTAGGTTAGGGTACAAGTTGGTTTAGTGTTAGTTTTAGGGTTAGGGATAGGGTTAGGATTACTGTTAGGGTTACGGTTTGCATTAAGTTTAATGTTAGGGTTAGTATTAGAGTTTTGGTTAGGTTTAGGTTCAGGATTACTGTTTCGGTGAGGATTAGAGATAGGTTTGGGTTATTGTTAGGTTTAGCATTAGTGTTAGTGTTAATGTTAGTCTTAGGCTTAGGTTAAAGTTATGGTTAGGGTTAGCTTAAATATAGTGTTAGTTTTAGAACTATGAGTAGTGTTATGTTAGTTTTAGTGTTAGGGTTAGGTTTAGGGTTCGGTTAGGGAAATGGTTTGGGTTAGGGTTAGGGACATGTAGATTTAGGGTTAGTGTTAGGTTTAGGTTTAGGGTTAGGTTTAGAATTAGGGTTAGATTAAGTGATAGATGAGGGTTAGGGTTAGGGTTTGGTTGAGGTTTAGGGTTAGGGTTAGTGTTAGGGTTAGATTTAAATTTATGTTTAGGTTTAGAGTTAGGGTTAGGGTTAGGGTTAGGGGTAGTGTTAGTGTTAGGGTGAGAGTTCCTGTTAGGGTTAGTGTTAGGATTAATGTTAGGGTTTCTGTTAAATTTAGGGTTTTGTTAGGGTTAGTATTAGTGTTTTGGTTAGGTTTAGTGTTAGGGTTAGTGTTAGAGTTAGGGTTAGTGTTAGGTTAGGGTAAGGGTTGGTTTAGTGTTAGTATCAGTGTTAGGGATAGGGTTAGGATTAGTGTTAGGGTTAAGTTTTCCATTAAGTCTAGTGTTTAGTGTTAGGGTTAGTATTAGAGTTTTGGTTAGGTTAAGGTTCAGGGTTAGGGTTAGGTTTAGTGTAGGGTTACAGTTACTATTGCAGATAGGGTTAGTTGTAGAATTAGGGTAAGAAGTCAAGTTAGGGTTAAGTTTAGGGTTATTGTTAGGGTTAGTGTTAGGGTTAAGGTAAGGTTTAGGGCTAGGGTTAGTATATAAAAGAGTTAGTGTTATTGTTAGGGTTAGGGTTAAGGTTAGGTTTAGGGTTAGGGTTAGGGTTAGGGTTAGTGTTAGTGTTAGTGTTAGGGTTAGGGTTTGGGTTAAGGTTAGTGTTAGTGTTGGTATTAGTGCTTTGTTTAGGTTTAAGGTTAGGGTTAGTGTTAGAATTAGGGTTAGGGTTAGTGTTAGGTTTGGGTTCCTGTTGCAGGTAGGGTTAGTGTTAGGTTTAGGGTGACAGGTCCTTTAAGGGTTAGGGTTAGGGTGAGTGTTAGGGTTAGGGTTAGCATTACGATAAGTGTTAGTTTTGTATTAGTGTTTTGGTCAGGTTTAGGGTTAGGGTTAGTTTTAGTTTTGGCTTTAGGGTTAGTGATATTTAGGGTAAGGGTTAGGGTTAGTGTTAGTCTTAGTGGATAGGGTTAGTGTTAATGTTTGGGTTAGAGTTAGAGAAAAGTTTAGGTTTAGGGTTAGGGTTAGTGTTAGGGTTTGGGTTAGGGATAGGTTTCCAGTAGGCATGGGTTAGTGTAAATTCAGGGTTGGGATTAGGGTGATGTTAGGGTTAGGGTTATGTTTCAGTTTTCGGTTTATGTTACAGTTAGTGTTAGGGTTACGATTAGGATTATGGTTGTGGTTAGGATCAGGTTTAGTGATAGTGTTAGAGATAGTGTTAGTTCTAGGGTTAGGGTTAGTGTTAGGGTAAGGGTCAGTGTTAGGATAAGGGTTAGTTTTAGGTTTAGGGTTATAATTAGAGTTAGTGTTAGTGTTAGATTTATGGTTAGGGTGATTTTTAGGGTTAGCGTTAGGGTAAGTGTTAGGGTTAGATTTAGGGTTAGTGTTAGAATTAGGGTTAAGTTAGGGTTATGGTTAGTCTTAGGTTTATGGTTAGTGTTAGTGTTGGGATTAGGTTTGGGATTAGGGTTCGTGTTAAGGAAAGGGTTAGGGTAAGATGTAGGTTAGGGTTATTGTTTGGCTTAGGGTTCATGTAAGGCTTAGGTTTACAGTTAGGGTTAGGGTTAGTGTTAGGGTTACAGTTAGGGTTAGCATTAGTGTTAGGTTTAGCATGATAATTAAGTTTTGGTTTAGATTTATGGTGTTTTATTTAAGATTATAGTTAGGTCTAGGTTTAGGATAATGGTTATTGTTTGGTTTCTGGTTAGGTTTAGGGTTAGGGGTAGGGGTAGGGGTATTATTAGGGTTAGGTTTAGGGTTAACTTTAGGGTTACGGTTAGGTTTATGGTAAGGTTTAGGTTTAATCTTAGGGTTAGGTTAGATTTCATGTTAGAGTTAGTGTTAGTTTAAGGTTTAGGTTTAGGGTTAGGGATAGGGTTAGTTTAGGTTTAGTGTTAGTTTTTGGGTTAAGTTTAGGGTTAGTGTTATGGTTGGAGTAAGGGTTTGTTTTAGGATTACAGTTAGTGTTATATTGGTGTTAGGATTAGGGTAAGTTTAGGGTTAAAGTTTGTGTTATGGTTAGGGTTAGGTTATGGTTAGTGTTAGGGGTAGGGTTAGGGTTATGGTTAGTGTTAGTGTTAAGTTTAGGATTAGGGTGAGGTTTATGTTTACGGTGAGGGTTATGATTAGAGTTACTGTTACTGTTAAGGTTAGGGTTAAGGTGAGTCTTAGGATTAGGGTTAGGTTTAGGGTTAAGGTTACTGTTATTTTTATGCTTAGTGTTATGGTTAGGGTTTGTGTTATAATTAGATTTAGGGTTAGAGTTAGGTTTAAGCTTAGGGATAGGTTAGGTTTAGGGTTAGGGTTAGGGTTAGGTTTAGGGTTAGGTTTGGGGTTTACGATAAGGTTAGGGTTAGGTTTACTTAGGGTTAGGGTTAGGTTTATGATTTGTATTATGGTTAGGGTTAGGGTTAGTGTTAGTTTTAGGTTTAGGTGTAGGGTTAGGCTTAGTTTTAGTTTTAGGGTTTGAGTTAGGGTTAGCACTAAGGCTAAAGTTAGTGTTAGGGTTAGGTTTAGTGTTAGTGTTCGTGTTTGATTAGGGTTAAAATAGGTTTAGGTTAGGTTTAGGGTTATGATTAAAAGTAGTATTACTGTTATAGTTAGGGTTAGGTTGAGTATTAGGTTTACATTTAGAATTAGGGTTAAGTTCAGCGTTAGGTTGAGGGTTAGTGTAATGGTTAGGTTTAGGGTTATGATTAAGATTAGGTTTAGGTTTAGTTTTAGGGTTAGGGTTAAGTTAGGATTAGAGTTAGGTTTTGGGTTAGTGTTAGTGTTAGGATTAGAGTTGGGGTTATGGGTCGTGTTATGTTTAGGGTTAGGGTTACTTAGATTTAGGGTTAATGTTAGGGTTCGTGTTAGGGTAGGGTTAGGGTTAGTGTTAGGTTTAGTTTTAGGTTTAGGGTTAGGGTTAGTGTTAATTTTAGGTTTAAGGTTAGTGTTAGCGTTAGGGTTAGGG
This sequence comes from Marmota monax, assembly GCF_021218885.2. Lineage (NCBI taxonomy): Eukaryota > Metazoa > Chordata > Mammalia > Rodentia > Sciuridae > Marmota > Marmota monax. The sequence goes on from NW_026693674.1 coordinate 32,512, forward strand.
TTAGGCTTATTGTTAGTGTTATGGTTAGGATGAGGGTTCAGGTTAGGATTATGATTAGGGTTAGTGTTAGGGTTAAGGTTAGATTTAGGGTTAGGCCTATTGTTAGTCTTAGGGTTGGGCTTAGGGTTCGGGTTAGGAATAGTGTTAGTGTTAGGAATATATTTAGAGTTAGTGTTAGGGTTAGGGTTAAGGTTAGGGTTAGTGTTATATTTAGGGTTAAGTTTAGGTTTAGTGTTATGGTTAGGTTTAGGGTTAGTTTTAGTTTTAATATATGAGTTAGGGTTAGGGTTAGGGTATGAGTTAGTGTTAAGTTTAGTGTTAGGGTTCGTGTTAGGTTTATGATTAGTGTCAGGGTTAGAATTATGGTTTGTGTTAGGGTTAGATTTAGGGTTAGTGTTATGGTTAGTATTAAGTTTATTCTTAGGTTTAAGGTTAGGCTTGAGGTTAGTGTTAGGGTTAGGGTTAGGTTTAGGGTTAGTGTTAGGTTTAGCTTTTGTGTTAGGGTTAGTGTTAGATTTAGAGTTGGGTTTAAGCTTAGGTTTAGAATTAGGGTTAGGGTTAGTGTTAGGGTTAGAATTAGTGTTAGGGTTAGGGTTAAGTTTAGGATTAGTTTTATGTCAGGGTAAGGGTTACAGTTGGGTTATGGTTAGTGTTAGTGTTTGGATTAGGGTTAGGTTTAGTTTTAGATTTATTATTAGTCTTAGTGTTAGAGTTAGGGTTAGTGTTAGAGTAGGGTTAGGGTTAGGTTTATTTTTGGGTTAGAATTACGGTTAGTGTCAGGGTTATGGTTAGGTTTAGGGTTAGTGTTACGGTTAGGTTTAGGGTTAGTATTAGTTTATGGTTAGGGTTTGTTTTAGATTTAGGGTTAGGGTTTGTTTTAAGGTTATATTGAGGGTTATGGTGAGGGTTAGGGTTAGAATTACGGTTAGAGTTAGTGTTAGCAATGGTGTTTGTGTAAGGGTTAGTGTTTGGTTTAGGCTTAGTGTTAAGGTTAAGGTTTGGGTTAGGGTTAGGGTTAAGGTAAGATTGAGTTTTAAGTTTAGTGTTATGGTTAGGGTTATGGTTAGGATTACAGTTACGGTAAAGATTAGGCTTAGGTTCAGGGTCAGGGTTAAGGTTAGGGTTAGGGTACTGTTAGGGTTATGGTTAGGGTTAGTGTTAGGGGTAGGATTAGATTTAGGTTAAGGTTTAGTGTTCGTGTTAGGGTTAGGGTTAGTTTTAGGGTCAGATTTATGGTTCCTGTAAAGGTTAGTGTTAGTTAGTGTTAAGGTTAGGGATAGTGTTAGGGTTACGGTTAGTGTTAGGGTAGTGTTGGTTTAAGGTTAGTTTAAGGGTTAGGGTTAGGGTTATGGTTGTGTTTAGGGTTAGGGTTCACATTAGCATTAGTGTTGGTGTTAGTGTTAGGGTTAGAGTTTTTTTAAGGTTACATGTAGTGTTAGTGTTTGGGTTAGGGTTAGGAAAATTGTTAGGGTTTAGTAGAGGTATAGGGTTAGTTTTAGGGTTAGGGCTAGGGTGAGGTGTAGAGTTATTTTTATGAATAGGCTTAATGTTATGATTAGGGTTAGTGTTAGGTTTAGTGTTAGGGTTATGATTAGGGTGAGTTTTAGAGTTAGGGTTAGGGTTATTATTCGGGTTACAGTTATGGTCAGTTTTAGAGTTAAAGTTAGTGTGATTGGGTTAGTGTTAGGATTAGTGTTATGTTTAAGGATATGATTTGTGTTAGGGTAAGGTTTAGGGTTAGTGTTTGTGTTAGGTTTAGAGATAGGGTAAGGTTTAAGGTTATGGTTAGGATTAGGGTTAGAGTGAGGCTTAGGGTTAGGTTGAGACTTAGGGTTAGGATTATGCATACGTTAGGGTTAGTGTTAGGGTTACAGATAGGGTTATGTTTACGGTTAGTGTTAGGATTCATCTTAGAAATTGTGTTGGGATTAGTGATAGGGTTGGGGTTGGGGTTAAGGTTAGTGTTAGGATTAGGGTTTGGTTTAGCATTAGGGTTAGTGTTAAGGTTAGATTTAGGGTTTGTGTTAGGGTTTGTGTTAGGGGTATGGTTTGGGTTAGGGTTAGGTTTACATTAGGTTTAGGATTAGGGATAGGATTAGGTTTATTGTTAGGGTTATGGTAAGGTTTATGGTTAGTCTTAGGGTTAGGGTTAGGGTTTTTGTTAGGGTTAGATTTGTGGTTAGGGTTTTTGTTAGATTTAGGATTAGGTTTAAGGGTTAGTATTAGGCTTAGGGTTTAGTATTAGGTTTAGGGTTAGTGTTAGTTTTAGTTTTATGTTTAGGGATACTCAGGGTTAGGATTTGAGTTTGTGTTAGTGGTAGGGTTAGGGTTAGTGTTAGGGTTAGGGTTAAATTTAGGGTTAGGTTTAGTGTTAGGTTTATGTTTAGGGTTAGGATTAGGAATAGAGTGAGTGTTAGGGATAGGTTTAGGGTTAGTGTTTGTATTAGGGTTAAAAGTAGGCATAGTGTTAAGTTTATGGTTAGGGTAAGGGTTATGGTTAGCGTTATGGTTAGTATTAGGGTTAGAAAAAGTGTTAGGGTTAAGGTTAGTGTTAGGGTTAATTTAAGGGTTACGGTCAGTGTTAGTATTAGGCTTAGGTTTAGGGTTTGTGTTAATGTTAGGATTAGTTTTAAAGTTAGTGGTAGGTTTAGGGTTAAGTTTAGGCTTAGGGTTAGTGATAGGGTTAGGGTTAGTGTTAGTGTTAGGTTTAGGGTTAGTGTTAGGGTTAGGTAAGTGTAAGGGTTAGGGTTAGAGTTATGTTAGGGTTAGGTAAGGTTTAGGGATAGGGTTATGTCAGGGTCAGAAATAGGTTTAGGTTTAGTTGTAGGGTTAGTGTTAGGGTTCAGTTTAGGTTTAGGTTTAGTGTTAGAATTGGGGTTAGTTTAGGGATAGTGTCAGGGTTAGGGTTAGGTTTAGGGTTAGTGTTAAGTTTAGGGTAATGTTTAGTGTGAGGATTAGTGTTAGGGTTCGTGTTAGGTTTAGGATTAGACTTTGTGTTTGGGATATGTTTAGGGTTAGTGTTAGGGTTACTGTTAGTGTTACAGTTAGAGTTAGGTTAAGTTTAGGATTAGTGTTTGGGTAAGCGTTAGAATTAGTTTAGGTTTAGTGTTAGGATTATATTTAGGTGTATGTTAGGATTAGGTTTAGGTTTAGGGTTAGGTTAAGGGTAAATTTTAAAATTAGGTTAAGCATTAGGATTAGAGTTAGTGTTATGGTTATTATAATTATTAGGATTTGGGTTACGGTTAGGTTTACGATTAGTATTAGGTTAGTGTTAGGGTTAGGTTAATATGAAGGTTAGGATTCTTTGTTAGGGTTAAGGTCAGGGTTAGGGTTATGGCTCATGTTAGGGTTAAGATTAGAGATAATGCTAGGTTTAAGTTAGGGTTAGGGTTAGAATTACTGTTAGTTTTTGGTTAGGGTTAAGATGAGAGTTAGAGTAAGGGTTTGGGTTAAGGTAAGGGTTATTGTTAGTTTTAGGGTTAATGTTAGGCTTAGGTAAGGTTCAGAGATATGGTTAGGTTTAGGGTTTTAATTAGGGTTCGGTTTAGACTTAGAGTTAGGATTAATTTTAGTTTTAGGGTTAGTGTTAGGGTTAGTGATAGGGTTAGTTCAGGTTTAGGATTATGTTTTGTGTTAGGGTTAGGGTTAGGTTTAGGGTTAGGGTTAGTGTTAGGGTTAGGATATGGTTTAGGTTTAGGGTTAGGGTTAGGGTTAAGGTAAGGGTTAGGGTTCCTGTTAGCATTAGGTTTAGGTTTAGTTTTAGGTTTAAGTTTAGGTTTAGGATTACTGTTAATGTTAGGGTTAGGGTTAGGAATAGTATTAGGGTTAGAAATACTTTTAGTGTTCTTGCAAGAGTTAGGCCTAGTGTTATGGTTAGAGTTAGTGTTAGATTTATGTTTAAGTTTATTGTTAGGAGTAGGATTTGGTTTAGGTTTGTATCAGGGTTAGTGTTCGAGTAAAAATTACTGTTACTCTTAGGGTTTGTTTTATGATTAATATTAGAATTTGTGTTAGGGTTAGCTTTAGGGTTAGTGTTAGGGTTAGGGCTAAGGTTAGTGTGACGGTTAGTATTAGGTTAGGGTTATTTTTAGGGTTAGGTTTATTTTAGGGTTTTGGTTAGGTTTAATGTTAGTCTTAGGGTAGGTTTAGTGTTAGCTTTAGGTATACAGTTAGGGTTAGTGTTAGTGTTATTGTTAGGTTTAGGGTTAGTGTTCGTGTTAGGGTTAGGGTTAGGTTTATGGTTAAGGATAGCTTTAGGTTTAGGGTTGGGGTGAGTGTAAGGGTGAGGCTTAGGTTTGGTGTTAGGGTTATAGTTAGGGTTAGAAGCAATGTTAGGTTTAGGTTTAGGGTTAGGGTTTGTGTTAGAGTTAAATTTAGGGTTAGAGTTAGGGTTAGTTTTAGGTTTAAGGTTAGGTTTTGGGTTAGGGTAAGGTTTAGGGTTTGGGTTAGGTTTACGATTACAATTTGTGTTAGTGTTAGTATTAGGGTTATGGTTATGGTTACTGTTAGGGATAAGGTTAGGGAAAGGGTTAGGTTTAGGGTTAGTGTTATGGTTAGGGTTAGTGTTAGTTTTAGGGTTAGGGTTAGTGTTAGTGTTAGTGTTAGGTTTAGGTTTAGGTGTAGGTTTAGGGTTCATGTTAGGGTTAGGGTTAGGGTGACGGATGGGTGGGGCTTAGTGTTAGGGTTAGGTTTAGGATTACGGTTAGGGTTAGTGTTAGGGTGTGGGTTAGGTTTATGATTAGTATTAGGGTTAGGTTTAGTGTTAGGCTTAATGTTAAGGTTAGGTTTCGAGTTAGGGTTAGCCTTAAAGTTTGAGTTTGGGCTATATTTAGGTTTAGGATTAGGGTTAAGGTTTGAATTAGGGTTAGTATTAGGTTTAGCATTAGGATAAGGAAGCAGGTTAGGGTTATGGTTTGGCTGATAATTACTTTTAGGGTTAGGTTAGGGTTAGTGTTAGGGTTAGGTTACGTTTAGGGTTATGGTTTGGGTTAGGGTTTATGTGAGAATTAAGGTTAGGGTTTGGGTTAGGTTTACATTAGGGATAGGGTGAGAGTTATCATTAGCATTCGGGTTAGGGTTAGGGATAGGGTTATTGTTAGGTTTAGGGTTATGTTTAGGTAATGGTTATGTTTAGGGTTAGATTTACGGTTAGAATTAGGGTTAGGTTTAAAGTTAGTGTTAAAGTTAGTCTTAGGGTTACTTTTAGCATTAGGGTTAGTGTTAGTATCAGTGATAGTGTTAGGATTGTCATTTGTGATAGAGTTAAGTTTATTTTTAGGATTTGTGTGAGGGTTAGGTTAGGGATAGTTTTATGGTTACTATTAGGTTTAGAGTGAGGCTTAAGGTTAGTTTTAGGGTTACGGTTAGGGTTAGGTTTAGTGTTAGGGTTTGGGATAGTGTTAGGTTTAGGGATAGGTTTAGGGCTAGGGCTAGGCCTAGTGATAGGGTTAGGGTTAGTGTTATGGTTATGGTTAGGGTTATTATTAGGGTTAGTTTTAGAGTTTATATTAGGATTATGTTTAGGGGTAGTTTTACGGATAGGTTTAGAATTAGGGTTTGAGTTAGGTTTAGGGTTAGTTGTAGAGTTAGGTTTAGTTTTACTGTTCGTATTAATATCAGTGTTATGTTCAGCGATATGTTTTGTGTTAGGGTAAGGGTTAAGTTTAGGGTTTATGTTAAGGTTAGTGATAGGTTAAGTGTGAGGGTTAGTGTTAGGTTTAGAGTTAGAATGGAAACTTAGGATTAGGTTTAGAGTTAGATTTAGTGTTACTGGTAGGATAGGTTAGTGTTAGTGTTATGGTTAGATTTAGGCTTAAGGTTTTTGTTAAAGTAAGGTTTAGTCTGAGGGTTAGGGTTAGGGTTAGGTTTAGTGTATGTTTTAGTGTTAGTGTTAGGGTTAAATTAAGGATATTTTTAGGGTAAGGGATATGTTTAGGGTAACTTTCAGGGTTAGATTAGGGCTAGAATTAGTGTTACGTTATGGTAGGGTTAGGGTTTAGTTAATGTTAGGTTAGGGTTAGGTTCAGGTATATGATTAAGGTTCATTTTGGGTTAGGGTTAGGGTAAAGGTTCAGGTTAGGGTTAGGGTTTGTTTTAGAATTAGCGATATTTTTCGGGTTATGGTTAGTGTTAGGTTAGTGTTAGGGTAAGAATTATGGTTTGTGTTAGGATAAGGTTTAGGTTTAGGTTTTCTGTAAGGGTTAGGTTTAAAAGTTAGGTTTAGTGTTAGTGTTAGGTTTAGGTTAGTGTTATGTGTAGGGTTATGGGTAGGTTTAGGATTAGTGTTTGCGTTAGGGTTATATTTAAATTTAGGGCTAGTGTGAAATGTTAGAGTTAGAGTTAGTGTTACAGTTAATGTTATGGTTTGGAAGAGGGTTAGAGTGCGGCGTAGGCTTAGGGTTAGGGTTACTTTTACAGTAATGGGCAGGTTAGGTATAGTGTTAGGGTTATGGTTAGTGTTACTGTCACTGTTAAGTTTATGGCTAGGGTTAGAATTCGTGACAGGGTTAGTGTTGGGTTTAGGGTTAGTGTTAGATTAGGGTTTGTGTTAGTGTTAGGGTTAGGGTTCATGTTAGGGTTACAGTTACGGTTAGATAAGTGTTAGGGTTAGTGTCAGGTTAGGGTTAGTGTTATGTTTTACTATAGGGTTTATGTTAGGATTATGGTTAGGGGTAGCATAACGTTTGGTTTAGGGTTAGAATTAGGGTTAGGGTTAGGGTTAGCATTAGGATTAGTGTTAGGGTTAGGCTAAGGTATAGAGTTTGGTTTAAGTTTAGTGTTAGGGTTACTTTTAGGTTTAGGCTTAGGGTTAGAGTGAATTTTAAGTTTAAGGTAGTGTTAGGGTTATGGTTAGTGTTACTGTTATGGTAAGGATTAGGGTTTGGGTTAGGGTTAGGATTAGGTTTAGTGTTAGAGTTAGGTTTAGGGTTAGGTATACGGTTAGGGTTAGTGTTACATTTAGGGTTATGATTAAGTTTAGGATTAGTTTTTGGGGTAGTGTTAGACTTAGATTTAGGGTTAGTGTAGGGTTAGAGTTAGGGTTAGTATTACGGTTTGCTTTAGGGTTATGGTGAGGATTAGGGATAGTGTTATGATAGGGTTAGTGTTAGTGTTAGAGTGTTAGGGTTAGGGTTAGAGTTAGGTTTAGGGTTATTCTTAGGATTAGGATTAGGTAAGGTTTAGGGTGAGAGTTAGTGTTGTATTTGGGATTACGGTTAGGTTTAGGGCTTGTGTAGGGTTAATTTTAGGTTTTGGGTTAGGGTTAGGGTTAGTGATGAGTTCAGGTTTAAGGATGTGGTTAGTTTTAGCGTTAGTGTTATGGTTAGGGTTAGGTTCAGGGTTGGGATTATGTTTAGGGATAGAGTTACTGTTAGTGTTAGTGTTAGGGTTAGGGTTAGTGTAACGGTTCACTTTAGTTTAAGGTTTAGTATGAGGTTTCATGTAAGTGTCAGGGTTGTGCTTACTGTTAGGTTTAGGGTTAAGTTAGGTTTAGGGTTAGGGTTAGGGTTTGGGTTAGGGTTAGTGTTAGGGTTAATATTAAGTTTAGGGTTAGTGTAAGGTTTAATGTTAGGGTTAGTATTAGCATTATGGTTAAAATTAGTGTTAGTGTAGGGTTACGGTTAGGGTTAGGTTTAGGTTTAGGGTTAGTGTTAGGGTTAGGGTTAGGTTTTGTCTTAGTGTTATGGTTAGGATTATGTTTAAGGTTCTGGTTCTGGTTAAAAGTAGTGTTTGGGTTAGGGTTTGGTTAGTGTTAGGGTTCAAGATAGGGTTACGTTCAGGGTTAGTTTAGGTTTAGGATTAAGTTTAGGGTTAGTGTTAAGGTTAAGGTTATGGTTTGTGTTAGCTTTAGGTTTAAAGTGTTAATTTTACCATTTGGATTAGGGTGAAGTTTATGATTAGTGTTTGGGTAAGTTTTAGAGTTAGGTTTAGGGTTAGTGTCAGGGTTTCGTCACGTTTAGTGTTAGGATTACTTTTAGATTTAGGGTTATGGTTAGAGTGAGTTTTAAGTTTAAGGTTATTGTTAGGGTTATGGTTAGTGTTACTGTTATGGTAAGGATTAGGGTTTGGGTTAGGGTTAGGATTAGGTTTAGTGTTAGTTTAGTATTAGAGATACATTTAGGGTTAGTATTAGGATAGGGTTAATATTAAGGTTTGGTTTAATGTTAGAGAAAAGGTTAGGGTTAGGGTTAGGTTTCATGTTAGGGTTAAGGTTAGAAATAATGTTAGGTTTATGTTAGGGTAAGGGATAGGGTTACTGTTAGTTATAGGGTTAGGGTAAGGATGAGAGTTAGGTTTAGGGTTTTGGTTATGGTAAGTGTTATTGTTAGCTTTAGGGTTACTGTTAGGCTTAGGTAAGGGTTAGGGTGAGAGTTAGTGTTGTATTTGGGATTAAGGTTAGGTTTAGGGCTAGAGTTAGGGTTAATTTTAGGTTTTAGGGTTAGGGTTAGGGTTAGTGATGAGTTCAGGTTTAAGGATATGGTTAGTTTTAGCGTTAGGGTTATGGTTAAGGTTAGTGTTAGGGTTAGGATTAGTTTTAGGATTAGGGTTAGTGTTAGTGTTAGGGTTAGGGTTAGTGTAACGGTTCACTTTAGTTTAAGGTTTAGTATTAGGCTTCATGTAAGTGTTAGGGTTATGCTTACTGTTAGGTTTAGGGTTGAGTTAGGTTTAGGGTTAGGGTTAGGGTTTGAGTTAGGGTTAGTGTTAGGGTTAATATTAAGTTTAGGGTTAGTGTAAGGTTTAATGTTAGGGTTAGTATTAGCGTTATGGTTAGGGTTCGTGTTAGCGTTAGGGTTTTAAGGTTAGTGTTAGGTTTAGGTTTAGGTCTAGGGTTAGTGTTTTTGTTAGGGTTAGGGATAGTGTTAGTGTTAGGGATAGGTTTAAGTTTAGTGTTACTGATAGGCCTAGTGTTAGGGTTAGAGTTAGTGTTAGGGTTATGTTTAGGCTTAGTTTTAGGTTTAAGTTTAGGGTTATGTTGAGCTTTATGGTTACTGTAAGTGTTAGGGTTAGGGTTAGTTTTAGTGTTAGGTATAGGGTTTATTTTAGCATGAGGGTTAGGGTTAGTGTTAGAGATAGGATTGGGTTTTGGATTATCTTTAGTGTTAGGGATAGGGTTAGGGTTAGGGATAGTGTTAAGGATAGGGTTAGGGCTAGGGATAAGGTTAGGTTTAAGGTTAGGGTTAGCATTTTTGTTAGGGTTAAATTTATTTTTAGGGTTAGTTTTAGATTTATGATTAGGGTTATGGTTATGGTTAGTTTTAGGTTTAGGGTTAGGGTTAGGGTTGGGGTTAGGTTTAGGGTTAGTTTTATAGTTAGGTTTAGGTTTAGGGTTAGGGTTAGTATTAGTATTAGGTTCAGGGGTATGTTTTGTGTTAGGGTATGTTTAGGGTTAGTGTTACAGTAACGGTGAGTTTTAGTTTAACTGCTAGGATTAGAATTAGGGTTAGTGTTAAGGTTATGGTTAGGGTTAGGTTAGCATTAGTGTTTGGGTTTAGGTTATATTAAGGTTTAGGTTTAATGATAGTTTTTTAATTAGGTTGTTTATTAGGTTTAGAATTAGGGTTATGTAGCAGGGTAGCATTAGGGTTCAGGTGAGGGTTAGGGTTAGGTTTAGGTAAGGGTTAGGTTTAGGGTTAGGTTAGGTATCGGTTTAGGTTTGGTTTAGGGTTTGTGTTAGTATTAGGGTTAGGGTTAATTTGGGTTACATTAGGGTTAGTTTTAGGGTCAGGGTTAAGGATAGGGTTAGGGTTACAGTTAGGGTTATTGTTAGGGGTAGGGTTAGGGTTATGTTTATGTAATGGTTAGGTTTATGGTTAGTGTTACGGTAAAAATGAGTGTTAGTTTAACTCTTAGTGTTAGGATTGGTGTTAGTGTTAGGCTTAGGGTGAGGGTTAGGTTTAGGGTTTGAGTTAGGGTTAGGGTTAGAGTTCAGGATAGGTGAGGGTTACATTTTGGGTTAGTGTTACAGTTAGGGTTAGGGTTAAGTTTAGGGTTAGTTTTAGGATTACATTTAGGGTTATGGTCAGGGTTACTTTTGGGGTTAGAATTAGAGTTAGAGTTCAGGTTATGTTTAGGGTTAATTTTAGAGTTAGGGTTAAAATTAGGTTTAGGTATAGTGTTAGGTATAGTATTAGTGTTAGAGTTATGAATTGTGTTAGGGTAAGTGTCATGGTTAGGGTTTGTGTTAGGTTTAAATTTAGATTTAGGTCTTGGGTTATGGTTAGTAACAGGGCTAAAGTGAGGTGTACTTGTGGGTTAGGGTTAGTTTTATGGTTACGGGTAGGTTAGGGTTAGCGTTAGGGTTATTTTTAGGGTTAGTGTTAGTGTTAAGTTTAAGGTTAGAGTTAGGGATAGATTAAGGGTAGGTTTAGAGTTAGGGTTAGGGTTAGGGTTAGTGATAGGAATAGGGTTGAGTTTAGGGTTAGTGTTAGTGTTAGTGTTAAGGTTAGGGATAGGATTAGGTTTAGTGTTAGGTTTAGTGTTAGAGTTAGGGTTAGGGTTAAATTTAGAAAAAATTTAGGGTTGGTGTTATCTTTGGATTAATGTTATGTTTTGGGTTAGGTTTAGTGTTTGGGTTATGGTTAGGGTTAGGGTTAGGTTTAATGTTAGTGTTAGGGTAAGGAATAAGGACAGGTTAAGTGTTTGGGTTATGGTTACTTTTAGGTTTAGTGTTAGGGTTAGGGTATTTTTAGGGTTAGCATTAGGGTTAAGTTTAGTGTTAGGGTTAGTGTTAGGGTTAAGGTAAAGGTTAGAGTTTGTGTTAAATTTAGGTTTATGGTTAGGTTTATGGTTATCATTAGTGTTACATTTAGAGTTATGGTTAGGGTTAGGATTAGTGTTTGGGTTAGTTTTAGAGTTAGGTTTAGGGATAGCTTTAGAATTAGGGTTAGGGTGTTAGGGTTAGGATTAGGGTTAAGGTGAGGCTTGAGGTTAGTTTTAGGGTAGTGTTAGGGTTAGGGTTAGTGTTATGGTTTAAGTTAGGCTTAGGGTTTGTGTTTGGGTTAGTTTTATGGTTATGGTTACGGTTATTGTTAGGGTTTGGGTTAAGTTTACGGTTAGGTTTTGTGTTGGGGTTAGGAATAGTCTTAGGGTTAGTGTTATTGTTAAGTTTAGGGTTAAGGTTTTTCTTATCTTTAGGGTGAGGATTAGGGTATGGTTAGTGTTAGTGATAGGATTAGGTTTAGTGTTAGGGATAGGGTAAGGCTTTAGATTAGTGTTAGGTTTTGGTGAGTGTTAGGTTTCAGTTATTCTTATGGTTATGGTTATGGTTATGGTTAGGGTTTATATTACGGTTAGGTTTAGGGTTAGATTTGGGGTTAGAATTTTGATTTGGGTTAGGGTCAGGGTTAGTGATAGGTTAGGTTAAGTTTAATGTTATGGTTAAAATTAAAATAAGTGTTAGAGTAAGTTTTAGGTTTAGTGTTAGGTTTATGGTTACAATTATTGTTAGTTTTAGTGTTAGGGTTAGGTTTAGAGTTAAAGTTAGAATTAGAGTTAGTGTTAGGTTTAGGGTTAGGGTTTGTGTTGGGGTTATGGTTAGTGTTATAGTTTGTGACACAATAAGGGTTAGGATTAGAATTAGAGTTAGGTTAGGATTAGGGTTAAGGTTAATGTTAGGGTTAGGTTTAGGTTTAGTGTTTGTGTTAGGGTTAGTGTTAGGTTTTAATTACTGTTAAGGTTAGTGTTCGTGTTAGGTTTAAATTTATGGTTAATGTTAAAGTCAGGGTTAGTGTTAGGGTTAGTGTTAATTTTAGGGTTAGCGTTAGTGTTTGGGATAGTGTTATAGTTAGGTTTAGGGTAACTCTTAGTGTTATGGTTAGGGTTAGTTATAGGTTTGGGGTTATGGTTATGGTGAGGCTTAGGGTGAGAGTTAGGGTTACAGTTAGGGTTAGGTATAGGTTTGGGATTAAAATTAGGGTTAGCATTAGGTTTAGTGTTAGGATTAGTGTTAGGGTTAAGATTAGAGTTAGAATTAGTGTTATGGTAGGGTTAGGGTTAATGTTTGTGTTAGGGTTAGGGTTATTGTTAGGATTAGGGTTAGGGTAAGTGTTAGGGTTAGGGTTACGTTTAAGGTTAGAGTTCATGTTAGGGTTATGGTTAGTGTTAGGGTTAGGGTTAGGGTTAGATTTAGGGTTAAGTTTAGTGTTACATTAGGGTTAGTGATAGTGTTACTTAAAGGTTTAGGGTTAGGGTGAGTTTTAGGGTTAATTTTAGGGTTAGGGTTAGCTTTAGGGTTAGGTTTAGGGTTGGGGTTAGGGTTATGATTAGGGTTAGTTTAAGGTTTGTGTTTGGTTTAGGTTTTGTGTTAGGGTTAGTGTGAAGGTTAGAGTTAGGGTTAAGTTCGGGTTAGGGTTAGCTTTTGGGTTCGTGTTAGTGTGAGGATTAGGGTTAGTGTTAGGTTTAGGTTTAGTGTGAGGGTTAGAGTTATGGTTATTGTTAGTGTTAGGTTAGTTTTATGGTTAGGGTTAAGGTTAGTGTTAGGGTTACGGTTAGGTTTTGGAAGAGGTCTAGTGTTAGGGTTAGAGTTAGGGTTAGGTTTGGTTAGGGTTAGGTTAAGGTTTGGGATAGGGTGAGGGTTCGTGTTAGTGGAAGGATTAGGGTTAGTGCTAGTATTAGGTTTATGTTTAGGTTTAGGGTTATGGTAAGGGTTAGGTTTAGCATTAGAGATTGGGTTAGGGTTATAGTTAGATTTAGCTTTAGGGTTAGGGTTTGGGTTAATGTTAGTGTTAGGTTTAGTGTTAGGGTTAATGTGAGGGTTAGTATTAGGATTTGGGTTAGGTCAAGAGTTAGGTTTATTGTTATGGGTACAATTAGTGATAGGATTATGTTTAGGTAACATTTAGGTTTAGGGTTAGGGTTAAAGTAAGGATTAGGTTTAGCTTTAGAGTTAGGGTTAGGGTTAGTAATGGGTTTAGATTTAGTTTTAGGTTTAGTGTTAGGGTTAGGTTTAGGGATTTGGTTAGGATTAGGGTTATAGTGAGGCTTAGGGTTAGTGCAAAGGTTAGTTTTAGGGTTACGGTTAGGGTTACGGTTAGGGTTAACTTTAGTTTTAGATTTAGAGTTAAGTTTAGATTTAGAGTTATTGATAGGGTTAGCGTTGGGTTAGGAGTTTGTGTTAATGTTTGGGTTAGGGTTAGTGTTAGGTTTAGTGTTAGGTTTAGGGTTATGGTTAGGTAAGGGTTAGCATTAGGGTTAGGTAAGGGTTAGGGTTATGGTTTGGGTTAGGTTTTGTGTAAGGGTTGTGGTTACTGTTAGAATTACATTAGGGTTAAGGATATGGTTATGGTTATGGTTATGGTTAGGGTTAGGGTTTGTGTTAGGGTTAGTGTTAGTGTTTGTTGTAGGGTTAGGGTTAGGCTTTCTGTTAGGGTTAATATTATAGTTATGTTTAGAGTTACAGTTATGGTTTGGATTAGGGTTAGGGTTAGGTCTAGTGTTAGGGTGGGTGAAGTTAGGGTTAGAATTAGTGTTAAGGTTAGGGTTAGTTTTATTGTTAGGTTTAGTGTTCGCTTTTGGGTTATGGTTTGTCTAAGGGTTAGGATTAGGGTTAGGTGTAGGGCTAGTATTAGGGTAGGGTTAGGATTAGGGTTATGTTTAGTGTTTGGTTAGGTTTATGGATAGGGTTAAGTTTAGGGTTAATGTTAGTGTTAGGATTAGGGTTAGTGTTTGGCTTAGTTTTAAGGTTAGGGTAAGGTTTAGGTTTAGGTATACAGTTAGGATTAGGTTTAGTGTTAGGGTTAATTTTAGAATGAGGGTTAGTGTTAGATTTAGCATTTAAGTTAAGGTTAGGTTTAGGGTTAGTGGTAGAGTTAGTTTAGGGCTTTCTTAGGACTAACGTTAGTGTTAGGGTTAGGGTTACAGTTATGATTAAGGCAAGGTTTAGGGTTAGTGTTACAGTTAGTTTTAGGATTATGGTTAGGGTTAGTGTTAGGGTTAGTGTTATTGTATGTTAGGGTTAGGGTTAGGGTTAGTGGTAGTGTTAGGGTTATGATTAGCATTAGGTTTAGGTTTAGGGTTAGTGTTAGTGTTAAGTTTTGCATTAGGGTTAGTGCTATGGTTAGCGTTAGAATTAGGGTTAGTGTTAGGTTTATGGTTAGGGTTATTGTTAGGTTTAGGGTCAGTGTTCAAGTTAGTGTTATGTTTAGGGTTAGGTTTAGGCTTAGTATTAGAGTTAGGGTTAGTGTTAGTTTTATGATTATGGAGATCTTAGGGTTAGGGTTAGTATTAGGGTTAGTGTTAGATTTAGGGATAGGGTAAGTTTTAATGTTAGTGTTACAGTTAGAGTTAGGGATAATTTTAGGTTTAGGGATATTTTTAAGGTTAGTGTGAGATTATTATTAGGGTTAAGGTTGGTTACTATTAGGATTAGGGTTAGGGTTAGTCTTAGGGTTAGGGATAGGTTTAGGGTTAGGGTTAGGTTTAATGTTATGTTTAGCTTTAGGGTTAGTGTAAGGGTAAAGGTTAGGGTTAAGGTTAGGGTTAGTTTAAGACTTAGGGTTAGGGTTATGGTTAGTGTTATGTTTAGTGTTAGGGTTAGAGTTAGGGTTTGCCTTAGGTTTAGGGTTAGGTTAAGGGATTGTGTTATGTTTAGATTTAGGGTTAGGGTTATTTACAGGATTAGGTTTTGATTTAGGATTATGGTGAGTTTCAGGGTTAGTGTAAAAGTTTAGGGTTAGGGTTAGGATTAGGGTTTGTGTTAGGTTCAGGGTTAGGTTTTGGGGTTGTGATAAGATTAGGTTTAGTGTTTCATTTAGGTTTATGAATAAGATTAAGTTTAGATTTAGGGTTAGGGTTAGAGTTAGGTTTAGGTTTAGGTTTAGTGATAGTGTTAGTATTGGGGATACAATTTGTGTTAGGATTCTTGTTAGAGTTACTGTTAGTCTTAGTAATAGGATTAGGTTTAGGGTTAGGTTTAGGTAAGAGTTAGGGTTAGGGTTAAGTTATGTTTAGGGTTATGGTTTGGGTTAGGGTTTTTTTTTAGGGTTAGGTTTAGTGTTAGGGTTAGGTTTATGGTTAGTGTTAGCATTAGTGTTATGACTAGGGTTAGATTTTGGGTTAGTGGTAGGGTTACCATTAGGGTTAGGTTTACATTTGTGTTAGGTTTTGCTTAGGGTTAGGGTTAGGGTAAGAGTTTGTGTTAGGGTTAGATTTAGGGTTAGTGTTAGGGTCAGAGTTAGCGTTTGGGTTAGGTTTGGGTTTAAGGTAAGTTTTAGGTTTAGGGTTAGAATTAGGGTTAGGGTTATGGTAAGGGTTAAATTAGGGTTAGAGTTAGAGTTAGGGTTAAAATAGTTTTAGGGTTATGTTAGGGTTAGGGTTACGGTTTGTTTTTTAAGATTAGGGTTAGTGTTATGGTTATGGTTAGGGTTAGGTTTAGATTACAGTTAGGGTTGGGTTAGGTTAGGGTTAGGTTTATTGTTAGGTTAGGTTTTGGGTTTGTGTTAAAGTTGATTGTGAGTGTTAGGGTTAGGGTGACTGTTAGGGTTAGCATTAGGGTTAGAGTTACAGATAGGGTTAGTGTTAGGTTTAGGGATAGTGTTAGGGTTAATGTTAAGGATAGTTTTAGTTAGAGACAGGGTTAGTCTTAGGTTTAGCATTAGGGTTACCTTTAGGTTTTGTGTTAGGTTTAGTGTTAAGGTTAGGGTTAGGGTTAGGGTAAGTGTTATGGTTAGATTTAGTGTAAATGTGAGTGTAAGGTTTAGGTTTAGGGTTAGGATTAGTGTTTGTGTTAGGTTTAGGTTTAGGGTTAGGATTAGTTTTTGTGTTAGGGTTAGGATTAGGGTTAGGGTTAGGGTTGCATTTTGGGTTAGCATTAGGGTGAGTTTACTGTTAGAATTAGGGTTTGGGTTATTATTAGGGTTAGAGTTCGGGTTAGGGTTATGTTTAGAAATAGTTTTAGGGTTATTGTTAGGGTTAGGGTTAGCATTAGTTTAAGTAGTTTAAGATTGGGGTTAGTGTTATGGTTATGTTTAGGGTTAGGGTTAGGTTTAGAGTTATGCTTAGTATTAGGGTTAGGTTAGTGTTATTTTTGTGTTATGGTTAGGATTAGGGTAAGACTTACGGTTTGTGTTAGGTTTAGGGTTAAAGTTAGGGTTAGGGTTGCAATTAGGCTTAGAGTTAGGGTTAAGGTTAGGGTTAGGTTTAGGGGTAGTGTTATGTTTTGTTATAGTTAGTGATAGGGTTTTGTGTTAGGGTTAAAGTTAGGGTTAGTGTTATGTTAGGCTTACTGGTAGGATTAGGGTTTTGTTTAGAATTACTGATAGTGATAGGGTTTGGATAGGGTTAGTATTATCGTTAGAGTTAGGGTTGCTTAGAGTTAGTGTTAGGGTTATATTTATAATTTGTGCTGGGTTTACTGTTAGTGTTATGGTTAGGTTTAGTATTAGTGTTAGTGTTAGTGTTAGGATTAGAGTTAGGGTTAGTGTTATGTTTAGAGTTAGTGATAGAGATAGGGTTAGTCTTAGGTTTAGCATTAGGTTTAGCTTTAGGTTTTGTGTTAGGTTTAGTGTTAAGGTTAGGGTTAGGGTTAGGGTAAGTGTTATGGTTAGATTTAGTGTAACTGTGAGTGTTAGGTTTAGGTTTAGGGTTAGGATTAGTGTTTGTGTTAGGGTTAGGATTAGGGTTAGGGTTAGGGTTGCATTTTGGGTTAGCATTAGGGTGAGTTTACTGTTAGAATTAGGGTTTGGGTTATTATTAGGGTTAGAGTTCGGGTTCAGGTTAGGGTTAGGGTTTGTGTTTGGGTTATCGTTGGGGTAAGGGTAGGGTTAGTGTTAGTGATAGGGTTTTGTTTACGGTTAGTGTTAGGTTTAGGGTTAGGGTAGGTTTCATGTTAGGGTTAGGTTGAGGGTTAGTATCAGGGTTAGGATTAGAATTAGTGTTAGGGTTGATATAGGGTTACTTTAGGGTAAGTGTTATGTTTATGGTTAGGGTTAGGGTTAGAGTTAGTTTTAGGGTTAGGTTTAGGGTTGGGGTAGTTATGGTTAGGGTTAGGTTTATGACAAGGGTTGGTTTATGTTTAAATTGAGGGTTAGGGTTCGGTTTAGTGTTACAATTAGGATTTGGGCTAGAATAAGTGTTATGGTTATGGTTAGAAATTGGGAATGTTTAGGTTTAGTGTTAGGTTTAGGGTTGTGTTAGGGTTAGATTTAAATTAGGTTTAAGGTTAGTGTTAAGGATAGTTTTAAGGCTAGCATTAGGGTTAGGATAGCAGAAAGATTTGTTTTAGGGTTAGGTTTAATGTTATGTTTAGGTTTAGAGTTAGGGTTAAATTTAATTTTAGGGTTAGAGTTTGGTTAGGTTGAGGGTTAGGGATATGTTAGCATTAAGATTAGGGATCGGATAGGGTTAGGGTTTGGTGAGGGTTAAGATTATGATAAGGTTTAGGGTTTGTGTTACCGTGAGGGTTAGTGTTATTGTTGGGGTTCATGTTAGGGTTAGGTTTCGGGTTAGAGTTACATTTAGGATTAAGTTTAGGGTTTGTGTTAGGGTTAGAGTTAGGGTTAGATTTAGGCTTTGTTTTAGGGTTACGGTTAGGGGTTGGGTTAGGGTTAGGATTACATATAGGAAAGGGTTGCATTTAGGGTTAGGGTGAGAGTTAGGGTTAGTGTTAAGGTTACGTTTACGGTTAGGGTTCGTGTTAGGATTAGGGTTATTGTAAGTGTTAGTGTTAGGTTTAAGTTTAGAGTTAGGTTTAGGGTTAGTGCTAGGGTTATATTTACATTTAGGGTTAGGGTTAGGGTTAATTGTCAGATTAGGGTTAGTGTTAGGGTAAAGTTAGGGTTAGGGTTTGGTTTAGGGTTAGGTTTAGTGTTGGGTTTAGTTAGCGTTAGTGTTAGTGTTAGTGTTAGGGTTAGGGTTAGGTTTAGGGTTAGTGATAGGTTCAGGTTTATGGTTAGGGTTAGGGTTACTTGTAGGTTATGGTTGGGGTAAGGGTTAGTGTTAGTGTTATGGTTTGGATTAGGGTTAGTTAGAATAAGTGTTAGGGTTAGGGTTAGGGTTAGAGTTAGTGTTAGATTTAGGGATAGTGTTAGATTTAGGGATAGGGTAAGTGTTAGTGTTAGTGTTAGAGTTAGAGTTAGGGATAATATTAGGGTTAGGGATATTTTTAAGTTTAGTGTTAGGATCATGATTAGGGTTAGGGTTGGTTTTAGGGTTAGGATTAGGGTTAGTTTGAGTGTTAGGGTTAGGGATAGGGTTAGGGTTAGGGTTAGGGTTAGGATTAAGGTTATGTTTAGCTTTTTATAATAGGATTAGGTTTAGGGTTACATTTAGGTTTATGAATAAGATTAAGTTTAGATTTAGGGTTAAGGTTAGTGTTAGGTTTAGGGTTAGGTTTAGGTTTAGGGTTAGTGATAGTGTTAGGGTTGGGGATATGGTTTGTGTTAGGATTCGGGTTTGGGTTGGTGCTAGTGTTAGTAATAGGGTTAGGTTTAGGGTTTGGTTTAGGTAAGAGTTAGGGTTAGTGTTAGGTTACGTTTAGGGTTATGGTTTGGGTTAGGGTTAGGGTTATGGTTACGGTTAGGTTTACGGATAATGTTAGCATTAGGATTATGACTAGGGTTAGATTTTGGGTTAGTGTTAGGGTTCCTTTAATGGTTAGAGTTAGTGTTAGGGTTAAGGTTAGAATTTGAGTTAGGGTTAGGGTTAGGCTTAGGGTTAGATTTAGTTTAGGGTTAGGGATAGGGTAAGGGTTTGTGTTAGGATTAGATTTAGGGTTAGGTTTAGGGTCAGTGTTAGGGTTTTGATTTGGTTTGGGTTAAGGTAAGTTTTAGGGTTAGGGTTAGAATTAGGGTTAGGATTAGGGTAAGGGTTAAATTAGGGTTAGAGTTTGAGTTAGGGTTAATTTACTTTTAGGGTTAGGTTAGGGTTAGGGTTTGTTTTTTTTAAGTTTAGGTTTAGTGTTATGGTTATGGTTAGTGTTAGGGTTAGATTACAGTTAGTGTTGGGGTTAGGTTAGGGTTAGGGTTATTGTTAGTGTTAAGTTTTGGGTTTGGGTTAAAGTTAAGGTTAGGATTAGATTGAGTGCTAGTGTTAGGGTTATGGTTATTGTTAGGGTTAGATTTAGGGTTAGTGTTAGTGATAGGGTTAGGGTTAGGTTTAGGGATAGTGTTGGGGTTAGTGTTAGTGTTTGGGTTATGCTTAGGTTTAGAGATAGGGTTAGGGTTATTGTTAGGGTTAGGGTTAGCATTAGGTTTTGTATTGGTGTTAGTGTTAGGTTTATGGTTATGGTTAGGTTTAGGTTTAGCATTAGCTTAGTGTTAGGTTTAGGGTTAGTTTTTGTGTTATGGTTAGGATTAAGGTAAGACTTACTTTGTGTTAGGTTTAGGGTTAAAGTTAGGTTTAGGTTTACAATTATGCTTAGGGTTTGGGTTAATGTTAGGGTTAGGGTTAAGGTTAATGTTAGGGTTAGGTTTAAAATTTGTGTTAAAGTTACTGTTAGGGTTATGGTTAGGTTTATAATTTGTGTTAAGGTTACTGTTAGGGTTATGGTTAGGTTTACAATTAGTGTTAGTGTTAGTGTTAGGATTAGAGTTAGTGTTAGTGTTATGTTTAGAGTTAGGGATAGGGTTAGGGTTAGTGTTAGGGTTAGTGTTAGTTTTAGAGTTTAGTTTAGGGTTAGTGGTAGGGTTGGTTTCAGGTTAGGTTAGAGTTAGTGTTTTGTTAGGTTTAGGGTTAGTGTTAGGTTTAGGGATAGGGTTATTGTTACAGTTAGTGTTAGGATTAGTGTTTGGTTTGGGTTAGGGTTATTGTTAGGGTAAGTGTTTTGTTTAGGGTTAGGGTGAGAGTTAAAGTTAGGTTTACGTTTAGGGTTAGTATTTGAATTAGGTTTAGTATTAGGGTTATGGTTAGTGTTAGGGTAAAGTTTAGGGTTTGTGTTTCTGTTAGGTTTGGGGTTCCGATTCGTTTTATGGTTACTTTTAGGTTACAGGTGAGTTTTAGTTTTAGGGTTAGGATAAGTTTAGAGTAAGGGTTAGGGTTAGGGTTTGTGTTAGGTTTAGATTTAGGTTTAGGGTTAGTTTAGGGTTCAGGTTAGTTTTAGGTTTAGGGTTAGGGTTAGTGTTAGGTTAGAATAAGTGTTGTGTTAGGGTTAGATTTAGGGCTAGGGTTAGTGTTACTGTTAGGGTTAGAGTTAGGGTTAGTGTTAGGTTAGAATAAGTGTTGTGTTAGGGTTAGATTTAGGGCTAGGGTTAGTGTTACTGTTAGGGTTAGAGTTAGGGTTAAGTTTAATTTAGAGTTAAGGTAGGGTTAGATTTAGGTTAGGGATAAAGTAGGGTTAGGCTTAGGTATTGGATAGGGTTAGGTTTATGGTTAGGGTTATGGTTTCTGTTAGGATTAGGGTTACGTTTAGGGTTAGTTTTACGGTTAGTGTTAAGATTTATATTTGGGTTAGATTTAGGTTTAGGGTTTCTGTTACAATTAGGGTTAGGTTTAGGGTTAGGGTTAGAGATAGAATTAGGTTTAGGGTTAGGTTTAGGGTTTGTGTTAGGTTTAGGGTTTGTGTTACAGTTAGTGTTAGGGTTAGGTTTAGGCTTATGGTTAGGATTAGGGTTAGAGTTAAATTTAGGTTTAGGGTATGGATTAATTTGAGGGTTAGGGTTAGTGTTACGTTTAGGATTAGGGTAAAGATGAGTGTGAGGGTTAGGGTTGGTTTATTGTTATGGTTGTGTTTCGAGTTTGGGTTAGGGTTAGGGTTAGTGTTAGGGTTAGGTTTAGTGTTAGTGTTAGGTTTAGTTTTAGGTTTAAGGTTGGAGTAATGGTTGTGGTTAGTGTTAGTGTTAGGGTTATTGTTAGGGTTGAGATTCAGGTTTGGTTTAGGGTAAGGTTTAGTTTTAGGGTTATAGAAAGTGTTAGGTTTTTTGTTAGTGTTCAGGTTAGCAAGAGGGTTAGAGTTAGGGTTAGTGTTAGGTTTAGCATTAGGGTTAGTGTTAGGGTTAGTGTTAGGATTAGTGTTAGGATTAGAGTTATGGTTAGTGTTAGATTTAGGTTTAGTGTTTTGGTTAGGGTTAGGGTTAGTGTTAGGATTTATATTAGGATTAGAATTAGTGTTAGGATTAAAGTTACATTTAGTATTAGGGTTTGTGTCAGTGTTTCTAATAGGGTTAGTGTTTCCATTATGGTTAGGTTTTGGGTTAGATTTCGGGTTAGGGTTAGGGTTAGGTTAGGTTTATGGTTATGGATATGGTGAGGGTTTGTTGTAGGGTTAGATTTAGTGTAAGGGTTAAGGTTAGAGTTAGTGTTAGGCTTAAAGTTACTGTTAGGGTTAAAGTTATTTTTAGTTTTAGGGTTAAGTATAGGTTAGTGTTAGGGTTAGGATTAAGGTTAGTTTAGGGTTATGATTTGTGTTAGATTTAGATTTAGGTTTTGCGTGAAGGTTTGATTTAGGGTTAGGGTAACTTTTAGGGCTAGGTTTAGGGTTAGCGATAGCTTAAAAGTTAGTGTTAGGGTATGGGTTTGGGTTACGTTATTGTTAGGATTAGGTTTAGGGTTAGGGCTAGAGTTAGGGTTAGTTTTAGTGTTAGGGTAAGGGTGAGGTTTAGGTTTAGTTTTTGTGTTAGGGTTATGGTTTTGCTTAGGTTTAGTGTTATGGTTACTGTTTGGTTTCGGTTTCGGTTCAGAAAAAGTGTTCGCTTTAGGGTAAGTCTTACGATTTTGGTAAAGGTTAGGTTTAGGTTTAGTGTTAAGGTTAGGGTTACGTTTATTTTTATGATTAGGGTTAAAGTTAGTGTTTTGTTTATGCTTAGGTTTAGAGTTAGTGTTAGGGTTAGTGTTAGGGTTTATATTAGGGTTAAAATTAGTGTTAGGATTAAGATTAGATTTAGTATTAGGGTTTGTGTTAGGGTTTTAGATAGGGTTAGGGTTTCAGTTATGGTTAGGATTCGGTTTAGGGTTATGGTTAGGGTAAGGTTAGGGTTATGGTTTGGGTTAGGGTTAGGGTTTGTTTTAGGGTTAGGGTTAATCATAATTTAAACTCTAAAACTAACCCTAATAATAACACTAACCATAACCATAACACTAACCCTAACCTTAGCACTAGGCCTAGCCCTAGTCCTAAACCTATCCCTAAACCTAACACTATCCCTAACCCTAACACTAAACCTAACCCTAACCGTAACCCTAAAACAAACCCTAAGCCTCACTCTAAACCTAATACTAACCATAAAACTATCCCTAACCCTAAGCCTAACACAAATCCTAAAAATAACCCTAACCCTATCACAAACGACAATCCTAATGCTATCATAATACTAACACTAACACTAATGCTAAAGTAACCCTAAGACTAACTTTAACACGAACTTTAAACCTAACCCTAATTCTAACCGTAAATCTAACCCTAAACTTAACCCTTACCTAAACATAACCCTAAACCTAACAATAACCCTATCCCTAACCCTAACCCGAATCCTAACCCTAACCCTCACCCTATCCCTAATGTAAACCTAACCCAAACCCTAACCGTAATTCTCACACAAACCCTAACCCAAACCATAACCCTAAATGTAACCTAACCCTAACACTAACCCTTACCTAACCCTAAAACTAATTATCACCCAAACCATAACCCTAACCTGCTTCCTTATCCTAATGCTAAACCTAATACTAACCCTAATTCAAACCATAACCCTAACCCTAAACCTAAATATAGCCCAAACTCAAACTTTAAGGCTAACCCTAACTCTAAACCTAACCTTAACATTAAGCCTAACACTAAACCCAACCCTAATACTAATCATAAACCTAACCCACACCCTAACCCTTACCCTAACCCTAAACCTAAACCTAAACCATATCCTAAATCTAACACTAACCCTAACCCTAAACTTAACCCTAACCCTAACACAAAACATAATCCTAAACCTGAGCTAACCCTATCACTAACCCTAACACTAACCCTAAACCTAAATTAATCCTAACTCTAACTCTAAACTGAACCCTAATTCCAACCCTAAACCTAACCATAACTCTGAACCTTACCTAAACCTAACATTAACCCTAAAACTAACAATAACCCTTACCTTAACCCAAACCCTTACTCTAACTCTCATCCTAACCCTAACCAAAAACTAACAGTAATTCGAACCCTAACCTAACTTAAACCTAGCATTATCTCTAATCTTAACCCTAACATGAGCCATAACCCTAACCCTGACCTTAACCCTAACAAAAAATCCTAACCCTCATATTAACCTAACCCTAACACTAACCTAATACTAATCGTAAACCTAATCCTAACCCAAATCCTAATTCTTATAATAACCGTAACACTAACCCTAATCCTAATGCTTAACCTAATTTTAAAACTTACCCTTAACCTAACCCTAAACCTAAACCTAATCCTAACATACACCTAAATATAACCCTAACACTAAACCTAAACTAATTCTTACCCTTACCAAACACTAATCCTAAACTTAACCTAACTCTAACTGTAACACTAACACTAAGCCTAACACTAACCCTAAACATAACCCAAACACAAAGTCTAATCCTAAACCTAACACGAACCCTAACACTAATACTCAAACTAAACTTTACCCTAACCTTAACACTAACCCTAAACCTCTCCCTAACCCTGACACTATCCCTAAAATAACCCCAATTCTAACATTAAACCTAAACATAAACTGAACCCTAACACTAACCCTACAACTAAACCTAATCCTATTTCTTACCCTGACCTAACCCTATCCCTAACCCTTACCTAACCCTAACATAACTCTAACCCTAACCCTTACCTAACCCTAACACTAACCCTAAACATAACACTAACACTAACCCTAACCATATCACTAACCCTAAGCCTAAACTTAACCCTAAACTTACCACTAACCTTAAAACTAATCCTAACATTAACACAAACCCTAAACCTAAGCCTAATACTAGCACTGACCATAACCTAAATTAACCCTAACACTAACCCTAAACCTAAGCCTAATACTAGCACTGACCGTAACCTTAAATTAACCGTAACACTAACCCTAACCCTAACACTTTTTCTAACCCTAATACTAACCATAACGCTAACCATAACCCTTACCCTAACCACAAACTTAACACTATGCCTACTTTTAACCCTAATACAAACACTAACCCTAAACCTATCCCTAACACTCACTCTATTCCTAATCCTAACCCTAAACATAAACCTAACACTAAACCTAACCCTAAATTTAACCCTAACCCTAACACTAACCCTAACCCTAACACTAACACAAACTAAAATCCTAACCCTGAGTATCCCTAAACATAAAACTAAACCTAACCCTAACCCTAAACCTAATACTAAACCCTAACCTAACACTAACCCTTACCTAAACCTAACCCTAATTATCACCCAAACCATAACCCAAACTCGCTTCCTAATGCTAATGCTAAGCATAATACCAACCCTAATTCAAACCCTAACACTAACCCTAAACCTAAATATAACTCAAATTCAAACACTAAGGCTAACCCTAACTCTAACTCTAACCTTAACACTAACCCTAACACGAAACCTAACACTAATACTAATCATAAACCTAACCCACACCGTAACACTACTTCTAACCCTAATCCTAAACCTAACCCTAACACTAACTCTAACCATAACCCTAACCCTAACACTAAACTTAAGCCCCACCCAACCCTAACCCTAACCCTAAACCTAACCGTAACCCTAACAAAACCCTAAACCTACACCTAAAACTAAACCTAACGCTAACACTAACCCTAACCCTAACTCTAAACTATCACTAACCCTAACCCTAACACTAACCCTAAACCTAAAAATACCTAACACTAAACCTAACCCTAACCCTAACCTTATCCCTAACACTAACCATAACCATAACCCTAACACTAACACTAACACAAATTGTAATTTTAAACCTAACCCAAACCCTAAACCTTTCCCTAACCCAAAACCTAACCTTAAACCTAAAACTAACCTTAACCCTAAACCTAATTTTAACTCTAACACTAACCCTAACCCTAAACCTAACCCTTACACTATCTCTAACCCTCACTATAACCCTAAAACCAACTCTAAGCTTCACCCTAACCCTAACTGTAACCCTTAAACTGACCCTAACCCTAACCCTAAACCTAACACTAACACTAAAGCTAACCCAAAACCTAATTCTAACCCTAACACTAACCCTAACCCTATCCCTAACACAAAACCTATACCTAACACTAAAACTAACCCTAACCCTAACACTTACACTAATCCTAAAACTTACCATAACCCTAACCGTAAAGCTAAAACTAACCCTAAACATAAACCTAACACTAACTCTAACCCTAACACTAGGCCTAACCCTAACACTAACACTAAACCTATTTCTAACTCCAACACTATCCCTAACCCTAACCTTAACACTAACAGTAAGCCTAAACCTAAACCTAACACTAAACCCAGCCCTAATGCTATCAGGAACCCTAACCCTTACCCTAATACTAATCCAAACATTAAACTTCACACTAACCTAAACCTAACCCTAATCCTAACCCTAACACTAACCCTAACCCTCACCCTATAACTAATCCTAAACCTAAGCCATATCCTAAACCTAACACTAACCCTAACTCTAAAACTCACCCTAATCATAACCATAACCCTAAACCTAACACTAACTCTAATCATAACACTAACCCTATTCGTAACACTAACCCTACACCTAACCCTAGCCATAACCCTAAAATTAACCCAAAACCTCTACGTAACCCTAACAATATTCCTAACTCTAACACTAACCTTAAAACCCACCCTTACCCTAATCCTAACCCTAACCCAAACCTTAACCTTAACACTAAGCCTAAACCCACCACTAACCCTTACACAAACACCATTCCTAACACTAACTCTAACCGTAATTCTAACCCTAGTCCTCTCTGTAACCCTCATTATAACCCTAAATCACTAAAACTAAATCTAAAACGAACCCTAATCCTAAACTTAACACTAACCCTAACCCTAACCATAACACTAACCATAAACCTAACCTTAACCCTGACACTAACCATAATTCTGACCCTAAAACTAAACCTAATCCTAACCCTAACTCTAACACAAACCCTAACACTAACCCTGACACTAAACCTAACACTAACACTATCCGTAAATCTAAAACTAAACTTAACCCTAATCCAAACTCTAACCCTAACCAAAACCTAACTGTAACCCTTACCCTGACATGAAACTAAACCTAACCTTAACCCTAAACCTAACACTAATTCTAACCCTAACACTAACCCTAAATCTATTTCTAAACCTAAGTGTAAACCTAAATATAAATATAACATTAACTCTAACACTAAACCTAACCCTAACACTAACCCTAAACCTAACTGTAACCCTAACACTAACTTCAACCCTTACCTTAACCCTAAGAATAACTCTGATACTAACCATAACACTAAGCCTAAACCTAACCCTAACCCTAAACCAAACCATAATCCTAACCCTAACACTAATCATAACCCTAACGTGAACCCTAACCCTAACCTTAACACTAACTCATACCCTAAACCTAACCCTAACTCATATATTAAAACTAACACTAACCCTGAACCTAAACCTAACCATAACTCTAATATTATCCCTAACACTAAACATAATGCAAACCCTAACCTTAACACTAATCCTAACCCTATCCCTAACCCTAACTCTAACACTAAACCAACCCTTACCCTAACCTAACACTAACCCTAAATCTAACTCTAACACTAACCCTAACACTAAACCTAACCAAAACACTAATACTAACCAGAACAAAACCCTAAGTTTAACCGTAACCCTAAGATTAAGCCTAACACTAACCCTAACAGGAACTCTCACACTAACACTAACACTAACCCTAACCCTAACCCTAACTCTAAACCTAAACCTAAATTTAAATCTAACCCTAACACTAAACCTCAACCAAACCCTAACCCTAACCTCAATCTATAACTAACTCTAACCCTAATTCTAAACTTAACCCTAACCTTAAACCTAACACTAACCCTAAATCTGACCCTAACACGCCCCTAACCCAAACCATTCCCCTAACCTAACCCTAACCATAACCCTAACACTAAAACTAACTTAACACTAATCATATTCCTAAAACTAACCCTATATTTATTTAACCCTAACCCTAACT
Organism: Marmota monax; assembly: GCF_021218885.2. Taxonomy (NCBI): domain Eukaryota; kingdom Metazoa; phylum Chordata; class Mammalia; order Rodentia; family Sciuridae; genus Marmota; species Marmota monax. Next base: position 59,637 of record NW_026693674.1, read on the forward strand.
CTAACCTAAGCCTAACACTAACACTAACACTAATGCTAAACCTAACAATAACACAAACCTATCTCTAATCCTAACCCACACAGTAATCCTAACCCTAACCCTTATTCTAACATGAACCCTAACCCCAACCCTAACCCTAACACTAATCCTAACACTAACCCTAACCTTAATTCTATCCCAATTCCTAACCTGAACACAAACCCTAATCCAAATGAAAAACCTAAACCTAATCTAACCCTACCCCTGACCCTTGCATAACACTAACACTAACCCTAACATTAATTCTAAACCCAACCCTAACCCTATCACTAAACCTAACCATTACCTTAATGATAAACCTAACATTAACCCTAACAGTAACCCTAAACCTAACCCTAACTTTAAACCTAATCCTACCATAACCCTAACACAAACCCTAACCCTAATCCTAATGTCAACCCTTACCCTAACCATAACCCAAATCATAATCCTAACTCTAATCCTACCCCTATCCCTAACCTTAACCCTAACCCAAACTCTAAGCCTAACACTAACCTTAACGTTAACCCTTACCCTAAGACTTACACTAACACTAACCCTAACCATTAACCTAACATAAATCCTAACCCTAATTCTAAACCTAACCATAACACTACCCCTAACACCAACCCTAACTCTAACACCAACACTAAAATTAACCCTAAACCTAACACTGTCCCTAACCCTAACCCTAACCCTGACACTAAAATAACCGTAACACTAACGTAACCCTAACACTAACCGTAACCCTAACCCTTACACGAACAGTAACCTAAACCTAACTCTATCCCTAAACCTAACCCTAACCCTAAACCTAACCATAACCCTAACACTAACTCTAAACTAAACCTAAACCAAATACTAACATTAACAAAACCCTAACCCTAACCCTAATATTTATTCTAACCCTAACCCTAACCCTAACCCTACAGTGATGCCTAACCTTAAAACGAACCCTAAACCTAACACTAACCCTAACCCTATTCTTAACTCTAACCCTATCACTTTCCTAAACCTAACCCTTACCCTAACACCAAACTTAACACTGAACCTAAACCTAACTCTATCAATTACTCTAACACTAACCCTAAGACTAACGCTAATTTCAGCACTAAACCTAAACCATAACCCAAACCAAACTCTGAACAAGACACTGACTCTAATAATACACCTAGCTCTAAACCTGACCCTTACCTAAACCTAACCCTTACACTAGACTTAGATATAAAACCAACCATAACAATATCCGTAACCAAACCATAGATCTGACATTATCAATCTACCTAATTCTTGCCCTAAACCTAACACAAACCATAGCCCTCATCCTAGCCCTAAACCTAGCCTTAATCCTAATCCGAACCCTAACCCTAGCCCAATCCCTAATTTCAACCTTCACCCTAGTTCTAAACCTAGGTATAACCAAATCCCTTCCCCTAATCCTAATCCTAAACCTAACACTATCACTAACCCTAACCCGAGCCCTAAAACTAGGCAGAACCATAATAGTAACCCTAGCTCTAATCCTAGCCCTAATTCATCGCTAAATGTAACCCTTACACTAACCCTAGCCCTAATTCTAACTCTAACTCTTGAGCCAGACCTATTTCTAATACTAACCTTAGCTGTTACCATAACCATAATCCTAGACCTAACCTTAGCCCTAACCCTAGCCCTAACCTTAGATCTAACCATAATTCTAAATGTCACCCTTACCCTAAGCCTAAACCTCACCCTACCACCAGCCCTAACATTATCACTACTCCAATAATTAGCCCTTACCCAAGCCCTAGACCTAAAACAAAACTGAGCCATAGCCCTAATGCTAATCCTAACCTAAATGTAACTGTATACCTGACATTAGCCCTAGCCTTAATTCTTGTTCTAACCTTAATGCAAAACCAAACCCTACACCTACCCTTAACCCTAGCTCTAATTTGAATGTTATCCCTAACCCTAAAACTGACACTGACCCTACCCTGACTCTGACCCTATCACTTACCCTATCTCAAATCATCACCCTAAAACTAAACCTAATCCTAACATTAGACCTAGCCCTAACCCTAACCCTAAATCCAGCCCTAATTGTAATGCTACTTCTTACATTAGCCATAGCTCTACATAAGCCATAACCTAATCTATAACCTAGCCCTAATCTGAGCCCTAACCTTAGCTTTAACCCTAACCCTAACTCTTACCCTAAAACTAATCCTAATCTTAGCCTTAATCCTAAACATAACCCTAGCCCTAAATCTAGCTCTAATCCTATCCATTACCTTAACCCTAATGCTAACCCTTGGATAACCCTAACCCTATCCATAATTCTAACACTATTACCTAAACCTAATCTGAACCCTAAACCTAACCATATCCATTACCCTAATCCTAAACCTACCACTAATGCTAATTTGAGCCCTAAATTTAAACCTTAACCTAAACAAACTCTAACCCTTTTACTGACCCTAATAATACCCCTATCTAAAACTGAACCTAACCCTTAACCTAACCCTTACACTATACCTAAGCATAAATTTAACCCTAAAACTATTCCTAACCATAACACTTGACCTGATCTTAGCCCTAGTCCTAATACTATACTTAAACCTAAAAAAAAATCCATAGCCTTACTCCTGGCCATAAACTTAGCCTTAATCCTAACTGTAACCTGAACACTATTCCTAACCCTAAATTTAAACTTCACCCTAGGCCTAAACCTAGCTATAACATCATAATATACACTAATCCTAATCCTAACCCTAACCCTAAACCAAGGCCTAGTCCTAATACTAACACTAGCTCTAATCCTATCCCTAATTTATCCCTAATCCTAAACCTAACCATATCCCTAGCCCTAAGACTAACTCTAACTCTCACCCTAGCCCTATCCCTAGTTCTAAACTTATCCCTTTCTAAGCCAAAGTCTAGCCCTAACCCTAGCCCAAACCTAGCCCTAAACTTAGGCCTAGCCATAAACCTAGATCTAACCCTAACTCTAAATCTAACCCTAACCCTAAACCTAAACCTCGCCCTAACACTAGCCCTAACTCTAATGCTAATTTGAAAACTTGCCCTAAGCCTAGCCATAGCCCTCAAACAAAACTGAGCTATGGCCGTAATCCTGAACTTTAATCTAAACCAAATCCTAATGCTCTACCTAGCCCTAACCCTAAGTTTACAACTAAAATTGACCCTGACTCTGAACCAAAAACTAATCCTAACTCTAAATATCACCCTAACCCTAAACCTAACCCAAACACTATACCTAGCCCTAACCCTAACTCTAGCCATAAGCGTAAAACCAGTTCTTACATTAGCCATAGCCCTAACCCTAACACAAAACCTAGCCCTAGTCTGAGCCCTAACTCTAGCTTTAACCCTTGCCCTAATCCTAACCCTAACCCTAGCTCTAAACTTAGCCCTTACCATAAGTCAAACCCTCACCCTAATGCTACCCTAGTTCTAACCCTAATCATTAGCATATGCCAAACCTTAACTCTATTAATAGTCCTAACCCGAGACCTCATCCTATCTCTAACCCTAACCCAATGTCTAAGCCTAACCCTGACCCTTATTCTGACCCTAACACTAACCCTAGGAATAAGACTGACCCTAATCCTAAACTAAACCCTAACACTAGCCCTACCGGTAAACCTATACCTAAACTTAACTGTAACACTAGAAGTAGACCTACATTTAATTCTAAATAGAGCCATAATTCTAGCCCTAGCCTGAACAATAACCATTAACCTAACACAAAGAATAACCCTACTCCTAGACCTAAACCTAGTTCTAATTCTGGCCCTAACACTAAATCTAATACTAACCTGAACACTGACCCTTACTCTAACATAAACCCTAGCTCTAAATCTTACCCTAACCCAAAACCTAACCCTAACACAGGATTTATCCATAACACTAACCCTTAATATAGCCATAACTATAACCCTAGCTCTTACATTACCCATAGCCCTAATGCTAGCCATAAACCTCACCTAAAACACAACCCTAAACCTAGCCCTAAGCATAACCCTAACATTAACCTAAACAAACCCTACCCTAACGATTGCCGTAGCCCTTATCCTAGCTCAAATTCTAACCCTTACCCTAAGCATAACCCTAGCCCTAAACCTAACACTAATCTTAGCCCAAATCCTAACTGTAACCATATCCCAAATCCTAGACTAACTTTATCCTTTACTTTAAACATAACTCTGAGCCTAATGCTAACCCTATCCCTAAACCTAACCCTAAACCTAACCATAGCCGTGACTCTAATCATAAACCTCATGCTAGCCCCAAACCAGCTCAAACCCTAACACTTACCTTAAACCTAACTCTAACACTAAGCCTAGCCCTAATCCTATCCCTAATCCTTACCTTAATTCAATCCCTAACACTAGCACTAACCCTATCCATTACCCTAAACATAAGCCCAATTCAAACATTAACACTAGGCCTAACCCTTACCCTATCCCTTTTATTAACCCTATACATTACTCTAAACCTAAACTGAACCCTAAACCTAACCCTATCCATTACTCTAACCTGAATCCTAAACCTAATGTTAATTCAAGCCCTTACTGTAAACCTTAACCCAATCCAACCCTAACCCAGACTCTGACCCTAATAATACACCTAGCTCTAAACCTGACCCCTATCCTAAACCTAACTCTTACATTAGACCTAGCCATAAAACAAACCTTAAAACTATCCCTAACTGTAACCCTAGACCTGATATTAGCCCTAGCCCTAATCTTAGCCCTAACTCTAACACAAACACTAGCCCTCATCCTAGCCCTAAACCTAGCCTTAATCCTAACCAGAACCCTCATCCTAGCCCTATCCCTAATTTTAACCCTTTCCCTAGCCCTGAACCAAGCTATAAAACCACATTCTTTCCCATAAAACTAACCCTAACACTAGCCCTAACCATCGGCCTAACTCTAACACTGATCCTAGAGCTAATCCTAGCCCTAACTTAGCCCTAACCTTAACCCTACTTCTAACCTAGCACTAAGACTAACTCTAAATCTTACTCCTAGCCCTATTTCTATTTCTAACACTATCCGTTACTGTAACCCTCACACTAGCACTAAACTTATCCCTAAACCTAGCCATAGCCCTAACCCTAGATCAAACTGTAATGTTAAATCTAACCCTAACCTTAATCCTAAACCTCACCCTACCACTAGTCCTAACACTATTGCTAATCCTAAACTACCCGTAACCCTAGCCCTAAAACAAAACCGAGCCTTGATCTAACATTAAAAATACCATATACCAAACCCTACCACTATAACTAGCAATAACACTAGCTCTAATTCGAGTCATAGGCCTAAAATTCACCCTGACCTAACTCTTATCCAAACTCTAAACCTAGCTCTATATATCACCCTAAATCTAAAGCTAATACTAACACAAGACCTAGCCCAAATCCTAACCCTAAAACTAACCCTAATCATAGCCCTAGTTCTTACATTGGAAATAGCCCTAACCCTAACAAAAATAGCACTAATCTGAGCCCTAACTAGATTTAAACCTAACCCTAACCCTAACTCTAGCCCTCAACCAAACCCTATACATAGCCCTAAACCTACCTCTAACCCTATCCCTTACGCTAGCCAAAACCTATCCATAATGCTAAACCTAGTCCTAATACTAATATTTAGCCTAAACCAAACACTAACCCTATTAGTAGTCCTAACCCTAGCCCTCATTCTAGCTCTAACCCTAACCCAAATCCTAACTGTAAACTTCACCCTTATTCTGACCCTAACTCTAATTATAGGTCTAAACCTGAACCTAACCCTAAACCGAAACCTGAAACTAGCCCTACCAGTAACCTTATACCTGAACCTAACCCTAATACTAGTCCTAGACCTAAACCTAATCCTAAATCTACCAATAACTCTAGCCCTAGAACTAAACCTAAACTTAGTCCTAGCTCTAACAATAACCATTAACCTAAACCAAACACTAACCTTACCCCTATACCTAAACCTACTCCTAATTCTGGCTTTCCCCCTAACCCTAACACTTACTTGAACACTGACCCTGACACTAACACTAAACCTAGCTCTAAACCTGAACGTAAACCAAAATCTAAATTTAACACTAGACATAGCCATAGCCCTAACCCTAAAACTAGCCCTAATTAGAACCCTAGATCTTACATTAACCATAGCACTAACCATAGGCCTAAACCTAACACAAAACCTAGCCCTAATCCGAGGCCTAAACCTACCCTAAGCATAATCCTCACCCTAACCCTAGCCCTAACCGTAACCCTAACCCACACCTTAGTCCTAACCCTAGCTCAAAGCCTAAACCTTAGACTAAACATAACCCTAGGACTATCCCTAAACATAACCATAACCCTAGCTGTAATCCTAACATTAATCCTAGGCCTAAACCTAGCTTTAACCCTAGCCATTACCTTAAATCTAACCCTAACCCTAATGATAACACTAGGTCTAACCCTAACCAAAACCCTAATACAAATCATAAACCTAAACCTAGACCTAACTCTAAACATAATCTTTGCTGTAGCCCTAACCCTTACTCAAACCCTAACCCTTACCCTAAACCTGACAGTAAACCTAGCCCTAAAACAAAACTTAACCCTAAATCAAACCTTAACACTAAAGCTAACCTTACATCTAACCCAATATATTCCCCTAAACCTAACCCTAACCCAAATTTAAACCCAACCCTAGCCCTAAATCTAACCCTGACCATAACCATAACCCTAACCCTATACCTAAAACTAATCCTAAATCTCATCCTAGGACTAACCCTAGCTCAATACCTAAACTTTACCCTAAACCTAACCTTAACCCTACCCTATGCTAGTGTTACTAGCCCTAACCCAAACTCTAAGCCTAATTCTAAACAAAATCTTAACACTAACATTCAACCTAACCCTAGCTCTAACCCTATACATTATCCTTATGATATCCTAATCCTAATACTAACCGTAGGCCTTACCCTAACCGTTTGGCTAACCTGAAACGTCTCCATTCCACTAAAACCTACGTTGAAACCTAAACCTAACCCTATGCACTACTCTAACCCTAACCCTAATGCTCATTTGACCCCTATCCTTAAACATTAAGCTAAAACAAACCCTAACCCTGATACTGACCCTAAAAATACACATAGCTCTAAACCTGACCTTTACGCTAAGCCTAACACTTACACTAGACTTAGACACAAACCTAACCCTAAATCTACTTCTAAATATAACACTAGACCTGTCATTAGCCCTAGCCCTAATTCTAGAATTAAACATACAACAAATCCTAGCACTCATTCTAGCCTTAAACCTAGGCTTAATCAGATCCCAAACCCTTACTCCTATCCCTAACCCAAACACTAGCCCTAACCCTAACACTAATGTAACCCTAATCTTAGCCCTAATTTAGCCCTATGCCTAAACCTTGCCCTAACCCTAGCCATAAGATTAACTCTAACTCTCAACCTAGGCCCATCACTTGTTCTAAACCAATCCCTTACCAGAACCCTAATCTTAGCCATAATCCTAGCCCTATTCTTAGCCCTAGCCCTAACCTAGATTTAAATTTAACTCTAAATCTATCAATAACCCTAAGCTTAACCCTAACACTAAACCTAACTCTAAGTCTAACTTTAACCCTAAGGCTAAACCTAAACCTAACACTAGCCCTAACCCTAATGCAAACCCCAAAACTAGACCTAACCTTAGCCCTAGACCTAAAACAAAACTGAACCCTAACCCTTAACACAAACCAAACCGTAACCCTAACCCTAGCCCTAATTTGAGTTTAATCCAAACCCTAAAACTAAACCTGACCCTGACTCTGACCATAACACTAACCCTAGCTCTAAACATAACCCTAACCCTAAACCTAAACCTAACACTAGATATAGGCCTAAACCTAAAC
>NW_026693675.1:0-10567 GCF_021218885.2 Marmota monax
TGCCGCAGTCTGGCTGGGCACAATCAGGAGCCACTTGTCAAAAGAAACTAACTTTATTTTTAGAACCACACACGACAAACAAAATAGTCTCTCAGGAAAAACCCTCAGAGCCTCAACTGCCACCACCGGCTTTCCACACACCTCTCTCTCCCACACAAGCTTCTCCCCACCTCTCACAATCCTCCTGCTCTTGAGGCCGATTGGCTGGGTCACGTGGGCGGAGCCAAAAAAGTCCCCCAATGAGCAGCTCCGTGGTCTGAAAGGGCAGGGAAACAGTCCAATGAGCATCACCGCAGAGGAGCCAATCAGCTAGATGTTGCTGGGGCCGAGGAGCCAATCAGCTAGATGTTGCTGGGGCCGCTGTGAGCCAATCATCAGCCGGCAGCTGGAAGTTTGCTGGCAGCTGGAAGTTTGCTGGGGCCACAGCTGGCTGTGGCTCTCAACATCTCCCCCTCTCTGTTTAAACAACAAGCATGTGGCTTAGGGACCGTGCCTGTTAGGCAGTCCAATTCAACATATGGTCCTTACCCGTCATCGGATGAACTGACCTCTAGGCGTCAGCCTCCTGTCTTAGGTTGGTACCACTGCAATTGGATCATACCCGTCACTGACTACCGGTCCAGCATACAGCCATACTTGTGGATAGGCCTTTGCACCTGTGGGGGGGTGAGGTTCTTTGCCTCACCTCTGTTGGCCCCCAAATTTTAGACCATCACTAGTAGAGGAGGATGCAAAATGCCATGACATTAAGCCAATTGAGGGCTCCTTTGAAAAATTGTACCACCGGTGACATCATCAGCAAAAATACCCCAACACTATCATAAGTCGCTGCACCAACAGATAGTTCACAATGCATACAGGTGAGCTCACAGTGTGTCCAGGCAAGTTCTGCAAGCAGTTCAGTGATGGCTATTGTAGAAGCTGTAGATTGGTTTTATCTTTCACTTCACTAGCACTGGGATGAAGATGGGAATTTCTTGCAATAATGGCTAAAGAAAAAATTATGTAACATTACAGAAGGCACTAAAAGAAAACAATTTTCTTAACAATTTACATTGTCTTCACCGGCACTGGGATGAAGATAGGAATTCTGGCAATAATGCCTAAAGAAAAAATTATGTAACACTACAGAAGGCACTAAAAGAAAACAATTTTCTTAACAATTTACATTATCTTTAAGAGAATTATTAAATATAATGAAAAGGAAAGGTAAAAGTAAACAAACAGATCTGTTAACCTTCTTTTTTGTTTACATATTAAAACAATCCTCAACAGTTGTTTACCCAATTTAAATTAAACCATATAAATCACGTGAAAAAAAAATATTTGGATCCATTTTATCATGAGCGCTCATCTTATATGATATATGGACATACGTACATTCAAACATATAACACAAAACACAAGTGTGCACACATAATATAATACATACAACACATAACATTATAGTAAAGGCCTTATAACTTTTTACAGGTGAAATCTCCATTGCAATGTTTAAAAACTCTATAGTCAAAAAATAGAACTGATCAGCAAAACATTAACCTAGGTCTGTATGAGCTCAAAAAACAAAATAGAACTTCATGATATGGCAAAGGGCAATAATAAAATAGATATTGAAAAAAGCATCCTGGTTCTGTTGCAGATGTAAGAATAGCCAAACTGGAGTTTTGGATATCAGTTGTTATGGATTTGAGCCAAATCATCTTCTTTTTGGTCTGTAGAAATCGCTTTAGTTAATCTTTCTGGAATCCAAATCGGCTGCTGTTCTCCCTGTGGAAACACATAAACAGACCCCCGACTCCAGACAATCACTGGGTCAGGACCTTGGTTAATCTCTCTGGAATCCAAATCGGCTGCTGTTCTCCCTGTGGAAACACACAAACAGACCCCCGACTCCAGACAATTACTGGGTCAGGACCTTTCCATTGTCCTGTTAGAATATCCTTCCAAAGTACCTTGGGCTTATGTACATTTTTTGGACACATATGCCTTTCCGCAGCACTAAGTCCTGATGAATCCAAATTTAAAAAGTTTAGAGTAAAAAGGGTTATTTTAAGTTTATCTTTGGGGAATATATACCCCTTCCCAATTCCTTCTTTTTGCTTTAATAAGTACATTTTAATAGTTTGATGAGCTCTTTCAACTATGCCTTGTCCCTGTGGATTGTATGGGATTCCTGTTATATGAGTAATGCCAAATGTTGAGCAAAATTGTTTAAAAGAGGTAGAAGTATAACCAGGGGCATTATCTGTTTTTAACTGTTTTGGAACACCCACAGTGGCAAAATTTTGTAAGCAATGAGCTATAACATCTTTAGTTTTTTCTCCGGCATGAAGGGAGCCCATCAAAAATCCAGAAGAAGTAAACAGAGAGGGGGAGATGTTGAGAGCCACAGCCAGCTGTGGCCCCAGCAAACTTCCAGCTGCCAGCAAACTTCCAGCTGCCGGCTGATGATTGGCTCACAGCAGCCCCAGCAACATCTAGCTGATTGGCTCCTCGGCCCCAGCAACATCTAGCTGATTGGCTCCTCTGCGGTGATGCTCATTGGACTGTTTCCCTGCCCTTTCAGACCACGGAGCTGCTCATTGGGGGACTTTTTTGGCTCCGCCCACGTGACCCAGCCAATCGGCCTCAAGAGCAGGAGGATTGTGAGAGGTGGGGAGAAGCTTGTGTGGGAGAGAGAGGTGTGTGGAAAGCCGGTGGTGGCAGTTGAGGCTCTGAGGGTTTTTCCTGAGAGACTATTTTGTTTGTCGTGTGTGGTTCTAAAAATAAAGTTAGTTTCTTTTGACAAGTGGCTCCTGATTGTGCCCAGCCAGACTGCGGCATTTGGTGGCTCGCACGGGGAGCGACTGAGGGTAAGTGAAACTGCTCGCCCCTGAGGGCAGGGCGAGAGGATGGGTAGCCATTTTAAGATTCTTCTTTTGTTATTTTGTTTCACTTTTGTTTTAAGTTGCCTGTCCCTGGAGATGAGTGAGACGGAAGAAAAACCGCTCACATCTGAGGAAAAACTATTTACGTCTGAGGAACAGATAGGGAGAAAGGACGGATGCCCATGTCAGGAGGATAGAAAGGCTATAATGACTTTTTGTTGTTCCCTTTTTATTTCATTCTGTCTCGGTTTTGTTTGGCGTCATCTTGTTGGGTTGTATTATAGTAGAAATACGGGATCAGAAATTAGTAAAAAACAAACTGAAAGAGTGTTAAGTAAATTGTTAGAGGAAGGAGGCATCCCAGTAAAATCAAGAGCAGTCAGGGCATACGTTGATACAATACAAAAATGTAGCCCATGGCTTTTTAAGGAGGAGTTGTTAAATATATCACAATGGAACCATCATGGTGAAGATTTAAAAAGAATAGAAAAGAAAAGCCCAGGGACTCTGCCAGTTGGCACATTGCCATTGTGGACGTTCATATCTTGTTTGCTTAGTCCAAAGCCTTCAGTTCAGACAATGGTAGAGGAAGGAGAAGACATAATGATTCAAGTAAAAGAGAAGGTCTCTCAAGTTAGTCAGACAGAGAAAGAAAGTGTAAAACAGAAAAAGCCATCAGGGGGAAAGGTACAACAGGAGACTGCTACTAACACCTTTCTATCACCAGAGGGCGAAAGTGTCCAACCAACAGCGCCACCTCCATATGCTGGGAGGCCCCCAACCCCCACAGTTGATAGTTGGGATCCTGAGACAAGATCTCAAATATTAACATGCCCTGTATTTGAGGCAGGAGGGCAGCGATTTTACCAAGTTTTAAATTTCAAAACAGTGAAGCAGCTAAAAGAGGCTGTAACAACCTATGGTCCTCAAGCACCCTTCACTGTAAGCTTGGTCGAATCCATTAACAACTTGAACATGACGCCAGCAGATTGGGCTAATATGTGTAAAGCTGTGCTAAATGGAGGACAATACCTGTTATGGAAGGTTGCCAATGAGGAATTTTGCAAGGAGACTGCTAGGCGAAATGCAGCAGCTGGTTATCCTCAGAGAAATCTAGATATGTTGTTAGGAAAGGGACCTTATGAGGATCAGCAGCAACAAATTGCATATGATCCTGGCGTATACGCACAAATTGCTGCAGATGCAATTAAGGCATGGAAGACTTTACAAGGACATGGAGATTTACAAGGTCAATTATCTAAGGTAATACAAGGAGCTAATGAACCTTATGCTGAATTTGTAGATAGGCTTATTCAAACAGCTACCAGAGTTTTTGGGAATACAGAACAAGCAATGCCATTACTAAAACACCTGGCTTATGAGCAAGCAAATCGTTGGTGCAGAGATATCATTAGACCATGGAAACATGAAGATTTAAACACATATATTAAATTATGTAGAGACATTAATGAACAAGAGCAAGTCGTGGCAGCTGCAGTAAAACAGGCTTTAGATGCCAGAGACATTAATGAACAAGGGCAAATTGTGGCAGCTGCAGTAAAACAGGCTTTAGATGCCAGGCCAAGAACATGCTACAATTGTGAACAAACAGGACATTTTAAAAGGAATTGCCCCATTCTAATATAGCAATGACTAGAGAGTCCAAGATATTGGTCCTTACAGAAGGCCATGTAATCTTGGTTTTACCACAGGTGCATGCATAGCAACCTCTGCTCTAGGTTACAGGGCATGAACATTCCTGCTGCAGTTCCTATGGCATTTAAATACTCATGGAGTGGTCCCAGAGATAGTCTAGCAAATGGGATTGGTGGTAGCAGAGTGGAGGGGGCTTATCCCAGTGTAGCACAAGAGCAGCTCCTTTTTACAGGGGATGGAGATGTGGTTCAGCAGCTTTTCCCTCTGCAGGACTCTGAGTAGCAATGATTATTTCTTCCCTACATGACAAATGCTGCCACTGTCACCTGTGAAGCAATCCATTGGTGTCCTTGCCAAAAAACACTAAGGGGACCTCCACTGCAAAAGCTCCAGGGAGTCTGTGGCTGCTAGAGGCTCTGATAAGATACTCCAGGGTAAGAGTTGCTGAGGTTATCTGATGAGTCACTCCCTGGAACTTCAGTGCCATTCTGTATGACTGATATCAACAGCCTCTGAATTTATTTATTTAATTTTTTTCTCCTCCACACTTTTCAGGTATGCTGATCTCAACAATCTTTTCTGTTTGGTTATTCTACTCTTTTTTGCTCCACTATGATTATTATTTGAGCTGAACCATAGCTATTTTTATATGTGTAACACTATTTAATTATAGTATTACTTTTCAAGGACAGAACAAAGAATGGTATTTTCTGCCCCATCATCTTACTGATGTCATTCCTGTTAACATCCTTTTCTCTTCAGCTCCTAAGATGGCAGTAGATTTTTCTTTTCTATTATTTTTAGTCATTGTTTTATCATATCTTCCTTGTGATAACAAGAAGCAAGTAATTCTCAAATGTTAAATGCCTTAAGCAGGGATGATTGGGAAAAACATTCAAGTGTGTAGTAGAATAAAGCTCCGGACTCTTACAGATCTGGCTTTTAAAGAGAGATGGGCACTTATTTTGCAATTTGCTTCTTTGTATCTTTTACTAAGAAAATCTAATAGGCAAAAGGCAGGTGTCCCTTGAGAGTGTCCAGTAGTATCACATATATAGTTGTGACTAAAATTCAACATAATTTTTTAAGGAATAACTTACTTTCCACTACTTTACCTCTGAGAAACTGGTTGAAGACATTTGGCCTAAGTCATGTTGCAACAGTTGTAGTTCCTGGATGTTAATTTGAACTTTCTGACTTTAAAAACCTAAACCATGTGTTTTCTCCAGATAATTTCTCATGAGTAAGGTCAACTTTCTGTGTAATGTGTTTTCAGGCATTTCAGAAAATGCTCTGTTTCTTAAAATATCTCCAATTAATGTATTTCAATGGAAACTAAACTTTTCACATCACCAGCTTTATTGCATAAAACACCAAAGGAACCTATGAAACAGAAATATCAACAAAAGTGACAACATACTAAGGTCACTTTAGATCATTTTCAGTCAATATCAACCGAATTAGACTGAATTCTTTAAACCAGTAAGGAGATAAGTTTTGTAATCGATATGAAAAAAAAATCTTAAGGAAAATAAGTGGCCAGTCGAGGATGCTGGGTCTAGCTCCTTGAAGGAAGCAGATATAGCATGGATAGTATGAAGTTGCTAGCTGGTAAAATATTGGTGTCAAGTAGCAGGAATGGTCTTTTGTTCTTCTGTCAGTAGCCTTACTTTCACTCTCATATTTATTCATAGTCTTAGAAAAACACACAATTTCTAGATTAAAATCTAAATTTCAAATGGGAAGAAGGAAGAATGACCTCGAAGTTTGCTTGGGTGTCACTCCTATCCCCATAGTTTGAGTCTAACTCTTTTGATCTTCCCAGAGATAATGATATATCCATGATTTCCCTTTTATGAAAGCCAATTGCATCAGATACTACTAGATGCCTATTAAATATCCATTTCACTTTTTCCTTAGCAAGAAATGCTGGATCTCTCTCTCTCTCTCTCTCTCTCTCTCTCTCTCTCTCTCTCTCTCTCTCTCGTTGTTGTTGTTTGGATTGCTTGTTTTTTCCTTGAGTGGTATTGTGACAGATTTATTTAGAAGTCTGCATGTTACATGCTTTCATCATGTAATGAACAAAATTCAGGTAGAAACTTCCTAGAGACTTTTGAGAATGCTTTGCCTTCCAAATATGGGTGCTATCCTTCTTTCTTATGCCTTCTACCAGTCTGAAATTCAGATGTTAATCTGGAAATTGGGTGCTTTCTTGAGACTGTGAAGAAATCATGAGACTAAAAAGTGCAAGCCAGGGATAACAAAAAGATAGTAGGATCTTAGAACATTAACATTTTAAATCCTCTGCACCATCACTCTATCACTCATAGTTTTATTTATGTAAGAAATGTAAGCTTGCATTTTCCTAACCTACTATAATAAAACTTTTGATGTTTGCAGGTGATATACTCTCTAAAAATATTTTTTTTCAGTTAAGCCATTGTTTCAATCATATTTATGTCTCTGTGATCAAAAGATCCAACAAGAACAATATAGAGAAGGGAAAGTTTCAGAGGTTTAGTTCATACTCAAACACATCTCTAGCTCTGGGCCTGAGGTAAGGCAGAACATCATGGTAGAGGGTGTGTTGGAAAAAACAGCTCAGGACATGGCGATCAAGAAGCAGAAAGAGAGCTCTGCTCACCAGGAACAAAATATAAACCCCTAAATCACACCCTCAGTAGCCCCCCATCCTCCAACCATATCCCACCTGCCGAACTACTACCCAACTAACTCATTCAGTGACTTAATACAATGATAAGGTTACAACTACTTCCCAACTAACCCATTAATACATTGATTAGGTTACAACTCTCACAATCCAAATTTTTCACCTCTGAGCATTCCTATATTGTCTTAACTCATGAGCTTTTGGGAAATATCACATATCCAAAGCATAATGCATACAGACAGATTGAAAATACATAATATAAATGAATTATAACATCAATAAATTATACATATAATATATTGATGAAGTCTGTATTCTACAATTATTTGAACTAAGACAAGTAATTTTGCTTTTTAGAATCTAAGATTACTTATCCAAAGTGAGCTAGTCAAACTAAGTAATGTTAAAGATAATTTTGCTCTTCTAAAGTTTTAAAATTTCATGAAGTATTCTTAAGTATTTGATAAAATAAGAATTCCTTCACTTGTAAATGTTCTGTAAATTGAATCAGTTGTAACAGAAAACGGACCAAAAGTGTTTCAGAAATTCAAAAGGATTTTATTTTGTGTAAACTAGTGTATTGAGACATGACTTCACATACCCTAAAGGATGACGCCAAGTAGATCATATATCTAATTACAGAAGAAAAAATACAAAAATGTTATTTTTAAGTCGGCTTGAGACAGAACATTATAAAAGATTTCTAGAAAGTAATCAGGGTTCTGGAAGGGGTATATAAGCCACAGAAATGGGCAGGATGTCAGCAGATTCTCTCCCACCCATGTGAAACTGAAGTTGGCTATTGTTCACATTGTGGTAAAGGATGATTATAACTATTTCAAATATTCATCATTTATCAAGGGACAATTTTTGAACATGTACTCTATGAAAATCACTGTGGGAAATTCAAAGGAGCATAGAGAAAAATAGCACCACTTTCAAGTAGGTTTTAATCCACCATCTTCCAAAAACAGATGAGGAGGCTTCTCATAAAACCACAAAATAACATGAAATGGGGTAAGAAGCATAAAAGTAGGCTGACTGTGTATTCTGTTTAAACAATTTTTGGATTGATCCTGTTGTCCTGGCTTAATTACTGACACCATTTACCATCCATGCTCAGTGTCTACAATGGTTATATGAATTTTTATTAGGCACTTCTCTATTACTATAACAAAATTCCCGAGAGAAATAATTAACTTACAAAAGAACACATTTATTCAGCCTATGGTTTCTAAGATTCCAGACCTTGAAAGAGTGGCCCAAGGCTTCGGGCTTCCAGAAGGGGTGTTGAATGACAACGTCAAGGGCCTCCTGGTGGGGCAAAGCCACTTAGATCATGATTTAGGAAACAAAGGAGAAAGACCAAGAGAAAGATGCCCAGAGTGTTGATTTTCATCTCTGCTTCCTTTTGTAATAATATAAAAAAGAAAATTGTAAGTCTCTAGATTTATCTTTATGTTCATGAATTTGCAGGCTTGCTTTGTTTGCATCCAACTCAGTTATTAACAACAGAAAAGGAATAAAACAAAATCTGAATGGTCAGAAATTCCAAGAAAGGTGACATAAATGACCCACTATGGTATACATGGATCACATATTAAATAGGCAGATTGATTGAGAGATAAGCACAAAGCAAATCAAAAAGAAAAATGGGACCTGAAGCACATACACCAGAATTATTAATAGACTGAGGAATAAGAGCATCCTCTTTGCCTAAGGAATGATGCTATTAATGTGTTCTCTGATTGTAAAAGATAAAACTTTGCCTCTATTATAAGTGTCATTTGCCAAATGAATTTGTAATATCCTATTTTACATTATTAGTGTTAATACTAGTATTTCTGGCAGGAGCTGACTTCCAGAAGGAACTAACAGATGAGGATAATGAAAAAAATAACTATGTTAAAGTTTGCATGCCAGCCCTGAAATAGTAGCACACAGTGGGAGGTGACTATCTGATCTGTGGCTGTCAGCTGCCTCACACATGCTCTTAGGGTTCATTTACTTATTGGGCATGAAGCACTGTCATGGCCACTCATGAAAAGTTTTGTATGATTTTAACATTTTCCTTCTCTGATTTTGTCAAAGAAAGATGGCTAAAAAGTCGAAACTGGTTTTTGAAATCTAAAAAAAAAATGTTTTTGATCCTTGACACCCACTGGAGAAATTATCTTTTCTCTAATAATAATAGGAAGTGCTGTAATCATAGCTACAGAGATTTTATATTTCCCCATAATTTGAATTAGCATAAATTCCCTCTAATAAACATCTATGGTATGTTGAGACATGATTATAACTGACTTAAAAAGCAGCTTTGGTTAATAATGCTGCAGTATAAATTGAGTAAGGTTAATCTTTTCTGTTATTCTGTGCTTTATAATAAATGGGCGGTGAGGGACAAGACAACAGAGTGAGAAGATTTTTCCAATTTTCCACTGAAGTAAGCCATCCTGCTTTAATCACTGTTACCCAAAGCAAAATAGATTTATAAATCACTTATTAATGATGAAATGTGGTTCCAGTTTAGACAAAACTTATTAAAGGATAACAAAAAAAATGTTAAATGTTTATAACAGTTTAATGAAAGATTAACTGGGAGTAGAATTTTCATTAAAAATAAAGGCTGGTTAAAGAAATAGAAGGAACCATAGATAAATCCCTTCTGTACTCTTCTTGACTTTCTCATCTCTCAGTACTTAGAGAAAAAAAAGATTAATTTTCCAAAAGTCTTAAAGTAGCAAAGTTTGAATTTGTATCTTTGTTCTTCTGATACCTCATTTATGGGGGTCATCCACTACCTCAACCAAAATCTTTCCATCATTAGGTCCATTCTGGTTTTCCCATGGTTAACTGGTTCACTCAATCAATGCCCCAATATCACAATTCCTTGACCTCTGGAGTCCAGCAGAATTCACTCTTACTTTAAGGAAGCGCTCTCAGAACCTCATATCCAGGGTGCTCTATTACTTGGAAGTTTTTCATCTTTGAAATCTTAACCTCCTTACCCTACATTCTGGCTTCAGACTTCTATGCTTTTACATCTCCTCTGACTTGGCTCTAAATTCACCAATTATATTATTTAATGAGTCTGATTACCCTTTTCTTTGACTTTTACATAATCTATTTCTTTAAAAGTCCTATCTATGTTTGAACTTCTTTCTTTACGTACTCTATATCCACTGATAATGATTTCAAATAATTACTGATTCTTACTTAGCATGATTTGATTGAAAGAGCACTAAATATAAGACATACCTAGGTTGAAATCTTGTTTCTGCCATCTAGAATTCATGAACTTCTCTTACATCCTATGATTTAATTGTAGTCTCTTCTCTGGTAGAATGGAGATAATGTCTATGTTTCAAGA
>NW_026693676.1:0-2909 GCF_021218885.2 Marmota monax
TGAAGGGCATCTGGGTTGGTTCCAAAGTCTTGCTATTGTGAATTGAGCTGCTATGAACATCGATGTAGCAGTGTCCCTGTAGCATGCTCTTTTTAGGTCTTTAGGGAATAGACCAAGAAGGGGAATAGCTGGGTCAAATGGTGGCTCCATTCCCAGCTTTCCAAGAAATCTCCATACTGCTTTCCAAATTGGCTGCACCAATTTGCAGTCCCACCAGCAATGTACAAGTGTACCCTTTTCCCCACATCCTCGCCAGCACTTGTTGTTGTTTGACTTCCTAATGGCTGCCAATCTTACTGGAGTGAGATGGTATCTTAGGGTGGTTTTGATTTGCATTTCTCTGACTGCTAGAGATGGTGAGCATTTTTTCATGTACTTGTTGATTGATTGTATGTCCTCCTCTGAGAAGTGTCTGTTCAGGTCCTTGGCCCATTTGTTGATTGGGTTGTTAGTTATCTTATTGTCTAATTTTTGGAGTTCTTTGTATACTCTGGATATTAGGGCTCTGTCTGAAGTGTGTAGTGACATCACCAGAGTTCCGCCAACAGAATTCCTTCCCAGCGGAATCCACATTAGCAGGGTCATGTTTGTTTGTTTTAATGCTGGGGATTGAAACCAGAGTGCTTTACCGCTGCCGTACATCCCCACACCTATTTACTTTTTGTTTTTGAGTCAGGGTCTCACTAACTTTCTTAAGGACCTCACAAGGTGACTAAGGTTGGCCTCAAATTTGCAATCCTCCAGCCTCAGTGTCCAAGTCACTAGGACTACAGGCATGTGCCAACAGGCCCATTTCACCATTGATTTTTAGCCAGTATTTAATATTATCTAGTTTCAATAGTTGCTATTAAAAGATAATCTGGTGTCAGGTTTCTCTCTCTCTCTCTCTCTCTCTCTCTCTCTCTCTCTCTCTCTCTCACACACACACACACACACACATGCACACACACACACACACACAGGAAAGTCATTAGAAATCAATCTAATTTATAATGGGGAAAGAAAGTTACAAGAGGCCTGGACAGTTTAGAAACATTTAAAATTTTAGAAGTCCCTCATGGTTAATAGCCAATGTTGATAGACTCTTTAATGTGCAAGAAGCTTTAGTATGTCAAGAATATTATCCCTAATGCCTAATTTATTTACCTAATAAAATCATTAAATATATAATAGTCCTTCAAGCATTAAAAGTTAACATTCCTATAAATATCTACACTGTACCTCATAATTAAAGTCCAATATGGAATGACAAAGGTTGAGAAGAAATAGAACTCAAGCCTTCAACAGCAATGAAGATTTTGTTTTGTATACAAAACTAAGAAATTATTTTAAAAGAAGTAAAACAAAGACCAAACGAAAGGAAATTTTTAATTAGTCAGATGTGGCATAGAGTGGCTTTATGAAATTCATTTTTTAGACAGATAGTTCCTAAGGAAAGTAGAATTTCCAGAAAATTTTATGAATTCTGTAGTATGCATTTAAATCTTTATTTAAGGGGAAAATAATGTTTGTACATTTACTTTTAGCCTTTGGGACTGGATATCAGTTGTCTTAGTCCATTTTGTATTGCTACAACAGAATACCACAGACTAATTTATAAGAGAGAAGCTTGCTTTTCATAGTTCAGGAGGCCAGAATATCAAGGTACCAGCATCTGGCAAGGCCTTTTTACTGTGTCATTCCATGACAGAAGGTGGAGAGACAAGAGGCAGCAAGCAAGCAAGAGGGAGCTGAACTTGCTTTTATCACAAGTCTGCTTTTGAGATAACCAAACTGCTGCTGTGATTAGGACATGAATCTTGATGAGGGCCGTGCCTCATGACCTCATCATCTCTTGGAAGTTCTCATCTCCCAACCTTTTTGCATTGGAGACTGAATTTCCAACACATGAACTTTGTGGGGAATACATTCAAACCATAGTATCAATGAATAAAATATATATTATATGTGCATTCTTATTACTTATCCTTTGGTTTTCATTAAAGATAGGAAAAAAATAAATAACTCTATGAGACCAATACTCTCATTAGTTGAGAAGTTAAAAATGGAGATGTATAATTAGTACATGAAGTTTCTCAAACATCTGTCACATCATATTGTTTAGTGACTATTGAGACAAGGCAGTGAACGTCCAACAGATTTAATCTCTGCAAAACACAGAAACATTTCTCAATATTTTTCTTTCTTAAGCAAATCAATTAATTCTTGTCTAGGGGAGACTAGCCAATATCAGCAAAAGCCCTGCTGAGAACAACCTGGAAACTCAGAAATTTCTTTATAATTTGAGTTTATGTGTTTAAAAGTATTGAACCACAATTGAATTATGTCAGTAGTACTGATTTTCAATAATAAATACCTGGAGTAGAATCTTCCAACCAGAGAGTGACTGGAATGTAATGTTATTAAAAAATAAACTGAAAATGGTTAATTTGGTAACCATGCACAGACACAGTTCACTTCTAAGGAAATTATACTTTACTAGTTACAATCTAGTCTCAGTGGATGTTTAAGGATGGACAATTGCCCCCACCGCCCTCCCCCCAAAATTATTTAAGGCAAGGATGATGCAAGGTTGATCCAAATAATAAATATTTTCAGCTTTCAGCAATCTGTGATCCCTGTTATAACTACATAGCTCTGCCATCACAGTGTGAAAGCAGCCAGATAGAATACATAAGCAACTAGGTGTGGCTGTTTGTCTCAATAAAACTTTTTTTTTTTACAAAAACAGACACTAATTTACAAAATTAGCCAACATCTAATCTAAAGGAGACTGATAGGAATCAGACTTAGTTTACATAAGCTTTCCAAAGTAAAGACATTAAATTCAAGCTTATATTTCATAAAAATCCTCTATAGTTTTAAGATAGGCTTTTATTTTAAGATATTCTTCTCTGCCCAAGGTTACA
>NW_026693677.1:0-40352 GCF_021218885.2 Marmota monax
TGCATGTTTCCTCTGAGGGCAACATTCATAAGGAACAAACCAAAGAGTGCCCACAGAGAAATGATTGAGTGTGTGCAGTTTCAAGCACCTAGCACCAACCCTGTTTGATTTCGTGCTCCACTTCTCTTCAACAAAATAGTTCAAAATAAAGTGAATCTCAAAATACAAATTGTTCCTGACAGCGAACCATTGACCCAAGAAGGTCCAAACCAGGGAACATTGTTAGGCTAGGAAAAAGATGAATCCTGCCCGGTATCAAAGATACATGAACAAAACTGACTCTAACCCTAACACTAGGTTTAAACCTAGCCCTTACCCTAACCATAAACCTAACCCTAATCTGTTTAGAGAACCTTTTATAAGAGAAGTCCCAAATTAAGGGAGCCTACTGGGGCAAGCTAACAGATGAATCTTGTGTAGTATCAAAGAAATCTGACCAAATAATTTGGGGAGGTAGTTCAGTAAATGTATATTTCCCTGTTGTCTCCTACAGTACTTTCAGATAAAAATGTTTTTGCATGCTTCAGCTTTGGGAAACTTTCACAAGGAACAAATCAGAAAGTTCCCACATAGAACTGATTGAGTGTGTGCAGTTTTAAGCAGCGAGAACCAAGCCTGTTTGATTTCAAGTTCCATTTCCATTTATCCGTATAGGTCAAAATGAAGGAAACCTTAAAATATAAACTGTTTCTGACAGCAAACCATTGAAGGGATAAGGCCTAAACCTGGGGAAAATAGTAAGGCTATGTAAAAGATGAATTATGCCAAGTATCAAATGAATTTTAACAAAACTCACTCTAACTCTAACACTAGATCTAACCCAACCCTAACTTAATTCTAACCTGTTTAGAGTACCTATGATCATAGAATTCCCAAACTTGGGAAGCCTAGCAGTGCAACTTAACAGATGAATCTTGTGCAGTATCAAAGAACTTGATGAAAAATTGGGGGAGGTATTTCAGTACATTCATATTTCCCTGTTTTTTTTTCTTAAAGTGCACATGGATAAATTGTTTTCCATGCTTCAACTTAAGGTACTTTCACAAAGAAAAACCAAAGAGTGCCCACAGAGAGCTGATTGAGAGTGTGAAGTTTCATGCAGCTAGCACCAACCCTGGTTTATTTCCAGCTCCATTGCCATTCACACCTATAGGCCATTATGAATTAAAACCTAAAATTTCAAACTGAACCATTGAACCTTAAAGTCCCAAATTTGGAGAGCCTACTAAGCCTAGGTCAAGGATGAATCCTGTACAGTATCAAATTAATCTGACCAAAAAAAATTTGAAGCTCTTTCAGTACATGGGTATTATGCTGGCGCCTAAAGCACTCAGAGATAAAGCTGTTTCTTTTTACTTCAGCTTAGGGCTACTTCCACGGAAAACACCATATTATGCTCACTGAAAATTGATGGAGTGTGTGAAAGTTTCAAGCAGCTAGCCCAAACCCTGTTTGATTTCCAGCTTCATTTCCATTCACCCCTACATGGAAAAAAGAAGAGAAACATGAAAATTTAAACTGTTTCTGAAAGCAAACCCTTTATGTAGAAGGCCCAAACATTCGGAGTAGAGTCAAAATAGGAAAAAAGATGAATCCTGCACAGTATCATAGAAATTTGAAATAAAAAATAACTCTTACCTTAACACTAGGTCTAATCCTAGTCTTAATACAAACCCTAACACTAACCTTAACCTGTTTAGAGTCCCTTTAATCCTAGAAGTCCCACACTTGGGGAGCCATGTTGGGTAGGCTAACAGATAAATCTTTCACAATATCTAAGAAATCTGACCAAATAATTGGGGAGGTAGTTCAGTACATGCATATTTCCCTGTTTCAAGCAGCTAGCACAAACCCTGTTTCAGTCCAGCTCCATTTCCATTCACCTCTATAGGACAAAATGAAGTGAAAGGTAAAAAGTAAAACTGCTCCTGAGAGCAAACCCTTTTATTAGTAGGCCCAAATTTGGGGAGCATACTAAGAATAGGAAAAATATAAACCCTGCCCAGTATCCAAAAAGTTCAAAAAAACTAACTCTAACCCTAACACTAGTTCTAACACTTTCCCTAACTCTAACCTAACCCTAAGCCTAACCTATTAAGAGAACCTTTGATCACAAAAGTCTTAAACTTGGGGAGACTAGTGGGGCATGCTTACAGAGGAATCCTGCACAGTATCAAAGAAATCTGACCAAATAATTGGGGGAGGCATTTCAGTACATGCATATTGCCCTGTTTTCTCCTAAAGTTCTCTTGGATACAGTTGTTTTGCATGCTTCAGCTTATGGCTACTTTTACAAGGAAGAAACAAGAGAGTGCCCACAGACAACTGATCTAGTATGTGAAGTTTCAACCAGCTAGCACCAACACTCTGATTTCCAGCTCCATATGCATTTACCCATATAGGTCAAAAATGAAGTGAGACATTAAAAACAAACTATTCCCAAAAGAGAACCATTGAACCGAGAAGGCCCAAAACTGGGGATAATAGAAAGGCTAGATAAAAGATCAATCTTCCGAGTATAAAAGAAATTTCAACAACACAAACTCTAAACCTAACACTAGCTCTATAGCTAGCCATAACCGTAACACTAATCCTTACCTGTTTAGAGAACCATTGATCATAGAAGTGCCAACCTTGGGGAGCCTAATGGAGCAAGCTAAAAGATGAATACTGTGCAGTATCAAAGAAATCTGATCTAATTGTTGAGAGACTTATTTCAGTACATACATGTTTCTCTGTTTTCTCCTTATGGGCTATCGGATACAGTTGCTTTTGCATTCTTCAGCTTTGGCCTACCTTCAAAAGAAAGAAACCAGAGAGTGCCCACTGAGAATTGATTGTGTGAAGTTTCAAGCACCTCCTGCCAACCCTGTTTGATTTCCAGCTCAATTTTCATTCACATCAATGAGCCATGATGAAGGGAAACCTTAAAGTACAAACTGTTCCTGACAGTGCACCATTGAACTGACAAGGCCCAAACCTGTGGAACACAGTAAAGCTAAGTGAAAGATGAATCCTTCCCAGTATCATACAAATTTGAAAAAAAAATAGGGCCCCATGGGTGCTCTCGGCACAGATGGAAGGCTGAGCTGCACAGTTTCTCTGGGTGCAGACAGCAGTCTCAGCCACACGGGTGCCCTCTGTGCAGATGGAAGGCAGCACAGACACAGAGGTTTTGCTTGTGGGTCACCAGACTGAGCTGTGGACACAGCACAAGGTCCCTCCAGGATCGCCCACCTCACAAAACACCATATATAAGTAATAGATTGAATGCATCTTGCAAAACCTTACTCGCCATCTATTGGTGGGCATGGATACCAGCTTGGTTCTGCAGCATATCAGGTACCTGGTTTCCAACTCCCCTACCTCCAGCTGTGATAACTCAAGATTTTTCTCAAAAGCTTTTGGAGGGTGTAGCTATCAATGAGGAACAGCAAGTGTACAAGCACCTGGTTACCAATTTAGAGACTCAGAGTAGGGAGGCTCTAGGTAGAAGCTCAAGCCCTCTCATCCTGGCTACCTCCACCACCCTAAGCACAGAGACTCAAGCTAGGAATAGACAACTCCACCTACTGCAAGAAAAGAAAACAGTTATGAGAGACTTTTTTTTTCTTACTTTACTTTTCTTGCTCTTCTCATCCATTCTCCTCTACTTTTCCCCCTCTAGTCCTCACAACCACAACATATGTGAAACCAAGAACTTTCCATGAAATTGGACTTTAAGAACTGAATCACTAGGATTGTATAATATAGAGGAATTGCATAGGCCCCACCTCACCACCCATTTATTTGCTCTTCTTTTTTCTTCCTCTCTTTCTTTCTTTCCTTGTTATTTTTTCTTTCTCCCTCTATCCCCCTTTCAGCCTCCTAACTTTTACTATTTATACATAGGGTAATTTTATGAAAACAGATAAGGAGTTTCAATTTATACATTCTTCCATAAATTCCCCCTGTCTATTCATTAGAGTTCTCCTCCAAATTTGCTAAGTTAGAATCATCACATATCCTCAATTCTTTCCCCCTTAACATAGCATCCTACCCCTGACCCTCAGTTCTCTATACACCACCAGAATTGGTATGCCTCTTATGAAACTAATGACTATATTCTAATAATGATTGAAGCCAACATCTGTAGACACAGAGTCTAAATATAAATATATTTATAATGGTTAGGCTTAGGCTTCAGGTTAGGGTTAGATTTAGAGTTAGGTTTTGATCTATGGTTAGGTCTAGGGTAAGGATAGGACAAGAGTTAGGACTAGAGTTTGGGTTAGGTTTAGGATTACGGTAAGGGTTACGGTTTGAACTAGTGATAGGGCTAGTATGATAGTTAGAGTTAGTCTTAGTGCTAGGGTTAGGGTTAGGGTTAGGAATAGGGCTAAATTAGGGCTAGTGTTAGTGTTAGGTTTAGACTTTGGTTTAGGGTTAGAGTGAGGGTTACATTTAGGGTAAGGTATTGGGTTATAGCTAGGTTGAGTGCTAGGGCAAGGGTTACTATTAGGGTTAGGTCTAGGGGTAGGTTTAGGGTTATGATTAAAGCTAGGTTTAGGGCTAGGAGGAGGGCCAATGTTTGTGTTAGGGTTAGGGCTATTATTAGGGCCAGGGCAAATGTCAGGTCTAGGGTTACAGTTAGGGATAGTTTTAGGTTTATGGCTTGGTCCAGTGTAGAGGTTAGGTTTATACTAAGGGTCAGTTTTAGAGCTAGGGTTATTATTAGGGTCAGGATTAAGGTGAGGGTTTGGGTTAGGTTAGGGTTTAGGTTTATGGCTTGAATTATCACTAGGTTTAGGGTTAAGGTAATGAAAGTGTTAGGTTTAGGGTTTAGGTGTGGTTTACTGTAATGGATAGGGTTAGGTTTAGGCCTAGGTTTAGCATAAGGGTTGGGTTATCATTAGGGTAATGGATAGGGTTAGACATAAGATTAGGGGTAGGGTAATGTATAGGATTAGGGATTTTGTTTAGGTTAGGTTTAGGTTTACATTTAGGGTTAAAACTAGGTTTAGGGGCTGGGGATGTGGCTCAAGAAGTAGCGTGCTTGACTGGCATACACGGGTCGCTGGGTTCAATCCTCAGCACCACATACCAATAAAATAAAGATGTTGTGTCCGCCGAAAACTAAAAAAAATAAATATAAAGAAGAAACTAGGTTTAGGACTCGGAATAAGGCTAGGTTTTGGGTTAGGTTAGGGCTAGGGTTAAGGCTATGGCTAATGTATGAAGTAGTGTTATGATTAGAGATAGTGATAGGGTCAGGGTGAGGGCTACGTCTAGTGTTAGGTTTAACTTTATGGTTACAATGATGTATAGAGCTAGGTTTAATATTAGGGTCTGAGTCAGGGTCCAGATTATTTTTCAGGTTAGCGTTAGGACTAGAGTTCAGGTTAGGTGTATGGTAATGGATAGGGTTAGGGTTAGGGATAGGATAAGGTTTTGGCCTAGGGTAGCAGAAGCATTAGGATTATCATTAGGGTAATGGATAGGGTTAGAGCTAGTGATAGGGCTAGTGTTATGCTTAGGATTAGGTCTAGGGTTAGGCTTAGGTTTAGTGTTAGGGCTAAGGTTATGGTTACGGTTAGCTTTAGGGTTACAGCTAGGGTAGGGCTTAGGTAAGGGCTAGATTTTGCGATAGGTTAGGGCTATGGCAAATGTAAGAACTTTGTTATGATTAGGGCTAGTTTTAGGGTTAATGTTAGAACTAAGTATAGTTTTAGGGTTAGGTTTATGGTTAGGGTGATGTTTAGAGCTAGGGTTAGTGTTAGTGTCAGGGTAAGGGTTCAATTTAGGGTTATGGTTAATGTGGAAGCCAGAATTAGGACTAGGGTTAAGTCTAGGGGAAGGGTTAGTGTTTGGCTTTAAGCTAAGGGTTATTATTAGGACTAGGGCTGGGTTTTTCTTTAGGTCTAGGGCTAGAGTTATGGATAGATTAGGATTAGGCTTAGGTCTAGGGCTAGTGTTAGGTTTATTTTTAGGAATATAGTTACCAGTAGGGCTAGTGTTAGGGTTTGGTTTAGGGCAAAGTTCAGGTTTAGAACTATGATTAGTGTTAATGTCATAATATGGGTCAAGTTTAGAGTTAGGGTTTGGGTTATGGTTAGAGCTAGAATGAGGACTAGGTTTAGGACGAATGATAGGGTTAGGGTTTGGGTTAGGTTAAGGATTAGGGTTAGGATCAAGATTAGCATTATTAGGTTTAGGGTTTGGCATAGGGTAAGGAATAGGGTTAGAGCTAGGGTTAGGGCTAGGGTTAGGGTTAAAGCTAGGTTTAAGGCTCGGATTAGTGCTAGTTTTTTTGTTAGGGCTATGGCTAGTGTTAGAGCAATGGCTAATGTAAGAACTAGAGTTTTTAGGGTTAGTTTTAGGGTTATGGTTAGGGGTTAAACCTCTAGTATAAGGATTAGGTTTAAGGTTAGGGAGAAATTTAGAGCTAGTGTCAGTGTTAGGTTAATAGTCAGGGTCAGGTTTATTTTTAGATTAGGATTATGACTCAAATTAAGGCTAGGGTTACTGTAAGGGTTCAGTTTAATGTTAGAGTGGTGTTTAGAGCTAGGGTGAGTGTTAGGATATGAGTCAGAGTTAGGGTTAGTATTCAGGTTAAGATTAGGACTCGAATTAGGGCTAGGGTTAGGTCTAGGTGTAGTGTTAATGTTTGGTTTATGTTAAGGTTTAGGGTTAGGGCTATTGCTTGCTTTTGTTTTACTACAAGGATTAGGGTTAGGGCTCATTGTATGATTAGCGTTAGGGCTAGGGCTAGTGTTAATATTAGGCTTAGGGTTAGTGTTAGATTTCTATTTAGGGTTAGATCTAGGGTAAGGAGTAGGAATAAGGATTAGGCGATGGTGATGGCTAGGTTTAGGGCTATGGTTAGGCTAGGGTTAGAATTATGGTAATGGATAGGTTTAGAAGTAGGGACAGGGCTAGTGTGAGAGAGTTACTCTTAGGACTAGGGTTAGGGTTAGGGATAGGGATAGGTTTAAAATAGGGCTAGGATTATGGCTAGGGTTAGTGTTCAACTTAGGTATAGCGATAGGTTTAGGGTTAGGGTTAAGTTTAGGATAAGGAATGGCGTTATAGCTAGGTTTAGAGATAGGGTGAGGGTTAGAATTAGGGTTAGGGCTATGGTTAGGGTTAGGGTTATGATTAAGGCTAGGTTTGGGGGCTAGGATGAGGGCTATGTTTCATTTTAGGGTTATTGCTAGGATTAGGGCTAGGGCTAATATCAGATCTAGGGTCATGGATAAAGATAGTCTTAGGCTTAGGTTTATGGCTACATGTAATGTAAGGGTTAGGTTTAGGGTTAGGGTCAGGTTTAGTGCTAGGGGTTTTATTAGGGTCATGTTCTGTGTTAGAGGTTTGGGATAGGTTAAGTTTTAAATTTAGGGCTCAAATTAACATTCTGGTTAGTGTTAGTGTAATGATAGGGCGAGGCTTAGGATTTAGGTTTGGTTTAGAATAATGAATAAGTTTAGGGTGAGAGTTAGAGTTAGTTGTAGGGCTAGGGTCAGGGCCAGGGTTAGGAATAGGACTAAATTAGGGCTAAGATTAGGGCTAGGGTTAGTTTTTGAATTAGGCCTAAAATTAGGTTTAGAGTTAGGATTAAGGCTAGGTTTAGGTCTAGGATAAGGGCTGGGGTTTGTGTTAGGTTTAGGGCTTGAATTAGGGCTATGGGTAATGTCAGGTCTAAGCTTATGGTTGGGGATAATTTTAGGATTAGGTTTATGGCTTGGTCTAATGTAAGGGTTAGATTTAGTGTAAAATTCAGCTTTAGAGCTAGGAGATATATTAGGGTCACCGTCAGTGTTAGAGTTTGGTTGAGGTTAGGGTTTAGGGTCAGGGCTTGAATTAGCAATAGTTTGTGGGTTAAGGTAATGGTAGGGTTTGGTTTTGAGTTTACATTAGGTTTAGGGTAATTGATAGGGTGAGGATTAGCAATAGGATTAAGGTTAGGGCTAGGGTTCGCATTAGCGTAAGGGTTATGTTTAGTATAATAGATAGGATTAGAGCTAAGTTTAGGGCTAGGTTTATGGTTAGGATTAGGTTTTGAATTAGGGATAGGGTTAGGGTTAAAACTAGGGTTAGTCTTAGGTTTATGTTTAGTGTAAGGGTTAGGTTTTGAGCTAGGGTTAGGGCTAAGGTGAGGGTTAGGTTTAGGGTTACTTCTAGGGATAAAATTATTGTACTCATAGGGTTAGGGTTAGGATCAGGGCTAGGGACATTATTAGAGAAAGGGTTAGGGTTACTGTAATGTATTCGATTAGATGTAGATTTAGGAATATGTTTAACGTTAGATTGTGGTTTAGGCTTAGAGTTAGGGCTATGGATATGTTTAGGTTTATAGTAAGGGTAAGGGTTTGAGCTATGGTTAGGTCTATGGCACATGTGAGGTTTAAGGTTAGGTCTAGGTTTAGTTTTCCATTTAGGTAAGGTTTAGCATTAATCCTAAAATTATTAATAAGCTTAGGTTTAGGTTTAGACTAATCGGTAGATTTAGACCTAGGTTTAGGGCTAGGGTTAAGGTTAAGTTTAGGGGTAAGGTTAGGGGTAGATTGAGGGATAGGTGTAGGTTTATGTTTAGAGTAATGTTTAGCCTTTGAGCTAGGATTAGGACTAAGGTGAGGGTTAGGTTAGGGTTAGGGTTAGGGTTATGCTTAAGGCTTGATTTAGGCCTAGGATTAGCTCTAGGTTTTGTGTTAGGTTTAGGCCTAGGGTTAGGGGTATGGGTAATATAAGAACTAGGATTATGTTGAGGGCTAGTTGAAGGGTTAGGGTTATGGCTATGTCTAGTGTTAGGCTTAGATTTTCGGGTAGGGTCACATTTAGACATAGGTTTACTCTAAAGGCAGGGTCAGTGTTTTGGTTAGAGTTAGTTAGGGTTACAACCAGAATTAGGACTAGGTTTAGATCTAGGGGTAGGGTTAGAGTTTGAGTTAGGTTAAGGATTATTGTTAGGGCTAGGGCTAAGTTTATGTTTAGGTCTATGGCTGGAGTTAAGGCTAGATTTAGGGTTTGGTTTAGGTCTAGATCTAGTGTTAGGGTTTGGTCTAGGGTTAGGGTCAGTTTTAGACCTAGGGTTAGTGTTAGAGTCAGAATAAGGTCAGGGTTAGTGATATGGTTTGAAATAGGGTTAGAGCTAGAATGGGGACTAGGGTTAGTACTATTAATAGGGTTAGGGTTTTGGTTAGCCTAAGGATTAGAGATAGGTCTAGAGTTACCATTAGGGTTAGGGTTTTTCTTAGGTTAAGGGATAGCCTTAGAGCTAGGGTTAATGCTAGAGTTAGGGTTTGGGTTAGGGTTAAATATACGTTTAGAGCTCAGATTAGAGCCTGTTTTTGTGTTAGGTTTAGGGATAGATTTGGGCATTGGCTAATATAAGAGCCAGGGTTATAATTAGGGTTAAGGGTAGATCTAGTGTTAGGTTTAGGTTTGAAATTAGGGTAATATTTAGAGGTAGGGTTATTGTTAGGTTATGATTCAGCATCATGTTTAGTTTTAGGGTTAGGGTTAGGACTCAAATAAGGGCTAGGTTTACTGTTAGTGTTCAGTTTTAGGTGAGGGCTGTGTTTATAGCTAGGGTGACTGTTAGGATATCAGTCAGGGTCAGGGTTAGCTTTAAGGTTAGGGTTATGACTTGAATTAGGGCTAGGGTTACTGTTTCGGTTTGGTTTAAGTTTAGGGTGGTATTTAGAGGTGGGATCAGTGTTAGGATATGAGTCTGGGTAAGGGTAAGTTTTAAGATTAGGGTTAGGACTTGAATTAGGTCTAGGGTTATGTCTAGGTGTAGTCTTAGTGTGTGGTTTAAGTTAAAGTTTAGGGTTATGGCTGTTTCTCAGTTTTGTTTTAGTCCTAGGTTTAGGGTTTGGGCTTGTTACAAGATTATCATTAGGGGTAAAGCTAGTGTTAGTTGTAGGCTGAGGCTTTGGTTTAGGGTTAGATTTGGACTTAGAATTAGATCTAGGATTAGGGCTAGGTCTAACTATAGGGCAATGCTTAGGGCTAGGGTTATAATTATGGGAACAGATAGGGTTAGAACTAGGGCTAGGGCTATGGTAAGAGTTATTCTCAGGCCTAGGGTTTTGGTTAGTTATAGGGATAGGGCTAAGTTAGGGCTAGGATTAGGGCTAGGGTAAGTGTTCAGCTTAGGCCTAGTGTTAGGGCTAGGGTTATAGTTAATTTTAGGGTAAGGTATGGTGTTATAGGTTTAGAGGTAGGGTGAGGGTTAGAATTAGGGTTAGGGCTAGGGTTAGTGTTAGGATCATGATTAAGGCTAGGTTTAGTGCTAGGATTAGGGCTAGGGATTTTTGTAGGATTAGGTCTAGAATAGGTCTAAGGCTAATTTCAGGTCTAGTGTTTCAGTTTGGGGGTAGATTTAGGGTTAGGTTTGTGTCTATGTCTAGTGTAAGTGTTAGGTTTAGGGTAAGGATCAGATTTAGAACTAGGTGTATTTTTAGGGTCAGGATCAGGGTTAGGGTTTGTTTTAGGTTAAGGTTTCAGGATAGGGCTCAAATGAGCATTAGGGACAGGGTTAAGGTAAATGATTGTGTTAGGTTTAGGTTTCAGGGTAAGTTTAGGGAAATGGAGAGCTTTAGGGTTAGCAAAAGGGTTAGGGTTATGCCTTTGGTTAGCATTAGAATTAAGGTTAACATACAGATAATATATAGGGTTAGAGCTCTGGTTAGAGCTAGGGTAGGTTAGGATTAGGGCTAGATTTAGGTTAGGTTTTGGGTTAGGGCTAGTAACCCTAGCTTAGGTTAAGCTTAGGGTTATATTTAGGTAAAGTTTAGGTTTTGAGCTAGGGTTAGGTCTAGGACGAGGGATAGGTTTAGTGTTATGCTCAGGGTTAGGTTTAGGGTTAAGTCTAGGGTTTTCATTAGGGTTAGGATTAGGTTTAGTGTAATAGATTGGGTTAGATGTAAGGTTAGCTTTATGGTTAAGGTTAGGTTTAGGTTTAAGTTTAATTTTAGGGCTAGGTTTACTGCTGGTTTTAGGGTAAGGATTAGGGTTTGATTTAGAGTTAAGGCTATGGCAAGGTTTAGGTTTAGGGTTAGGTCTAGGGTTAGGTTTATAGTTTGGGTTAAGGTTTCATTTAGGGTTATGGATAGGGTTATCATTAGGTCTAGGGTTAGAGTTAGGGTAATGGCTAGGGTTAGAGCTAGGGTTAGGTCTAGGATTAAGGTTAGGATTAGGGCTATGGTTAGGGTTATGGTTAGCTATAATGCTAAGGGTATATTTAGACTCAGGGTTAGGCTTTAAGCTAGGATTAGGACTAAGGTGAGGGTTAGGGTTAGGGTTAGGAATAGGGTTATGGTTAGGGTGAGTGTTATGCTTAGGGTAGGTTTAGGCCTCTATTAGTGTTAGGGTTATTTAATTTTTGTGTTAGGTTTAGGCCTAGGGATAGTGCTATATGTAATGTAAGATCTAGGTTTCTGATTAGAGCTAGTTTTAGGGTTAGGGTTACACCTGGGTCTAGTGTTAGGTTTAGGTTTAGGGTTAGGGTCAGGTTTAGAGCTAGGTTTAATATTAGTGTCAGGGCCAGTGTTCAGGTTAAAGTTAGGGTTAGGGTGAAAGTCAGAATAGGACTAGGGTTAGGTCTAGTGGTAGGGTTAGTGTTTGGTTTAGGTTAAGGGTTATTGTTAGGGCCAGCACTAAGTTTTTGTTTAGGTCAAGGGCTAGAGTAATAGCTAGATTTAGGATTAGGTTTAGGTCTAGGGCTAGTGTTAGTGTTAGGTTTAGGTATAAGTTTACTGGTATGGCTAGTTTCAGGTTTTGGTTTGGGTTAGATTTAGACCTATAATTAATTTTAGGGTCAAAATGAGGGTGAAGGTTAGGGTGAGGTTTTGGGTTAGGGTTAGATGAAGAATGAGGGATAGTGTTAGGACTAGTAATACTGTTATTGTTTGGGTTTGGCTCAGGATTAGCATTAGGACTAGAGTTAGCATTATGAATAGGGTTTCGCTTAGGGTAATGGATAGGATTAGAGCTAGGTTAGGCCTAGAATTAGGGTTAGATATACGGCTAGTTTTAGGGATTTGGTTAGGGTTAAATCTAGTGTTACGGCTCTGATTAGGGCTGTTTTTGTGTTACAATTAGGGCTAGGGTTTGGCTAAGGCCATAGTAAAACTAGGGTTATGATTATGGTTAATTTTAGGGTTAGGATTTCCGCTAGGTCTAGTGTTAGCATTAGTTTTAGGGTTAGGGTGATATTTAGAGCTGGGTTTGTGTTTGAATATGTGTCAGGGTGAGGGTTAGTTTTAGGCCTAGGACTCGAATTAGAGCTTGGGTTATGGCTGGTTATGGGTTAGAGTTTGGTTTAGGTTAAGGTTTAGTGTTAGAGCAATGGCTCGGTTTTGTTTTAGGGCTAGGGCTTGGATTAAGGCTAGTTTACGGATTAGCAAAAGTGTTAGAGCTAGTGGTAGAATGACGTTTAGGCTTAAGTTTAGGGTTAGATTTAGAGTTATTGTTAGATCTAGGGTTAGGGCTATGGCTAGGGTTTGTGCTCAGGTTAGGGCTATTGTGAGGGTTACAGTAACGAATAGAGTTATAAATAGAAATAGGGCTAGGGTGTGAGTTAGAGTTAGTCTTAGGGCTAGAGTTAGGGGTAGAGTTAATGTTAGGGTTCAAATAGGGCTAGGATTAGTGCTATGAAAAGTGTTAGGGTTAGGCCTATATTTAGGGCTATGATTAGGGTTAGTTTTAGGGGAAGGGATTGGGCTATATAGCTAGGTTCAGTGCTAGGGAGAGGGTTTAATTAGGGATAAGGCTAGGATGAGGTTTTGTGGTAAAATTAAGTTTAAGTTTAAGGCTAGGATGAGGGCTAGGTTTTGTGTTAGAGTTAGGGCTAGGATTAGGGCTAGGGATAATGTCAAGTCTAGGGTAGTGTTTAGGGATACTGTTAGGAATTGGTTTATGGCTAGGTCTAGTGTAAGGGTAAGATATAGGGTAGGGGTTAGTTATAGAGCTAGGTTATTCTTAGGGTAAGAGTCTGGGTTAGAGTTTCGTTTGGATTAAGGTTTAAGGTTAGGTTTCTAATTAGCATTAGGGTTATTTTGAGAGCCACAGCCGAAGGGGCCCCAGCAAACTTTCAGACTGCCAGCTGATGATTGGCTCACACAGCCCCAGCAATTTCTAGCTGATTGGCTCCTCTGCGGTGATGCTCATTGAGCTGTTTCCCCACCCTTTCAGACTGCCAGCTGATGATTTTCTCACAGCGGCCCCAGCAACTTCTAGCTGATTGGCTCCTCTGCAGTGATGCTCATTGGGCTGTTTCCCTGCCCTTTCAGACCACGGAGCTGCTCATTGGGGGACTTTTTTGGCTCCACCCACATAACCCAGCCAATCGGCCTCAAGAGCAGGAGGAGTGGGTGGGGGAGGTTGAGAGGCTTGTGGGAAGCCGGTGGTGGCAGTTGGGCTCTGAGGGGTTTCCTGAGGAGCTGTTTTGTTTGGCATGTGTGGTTCTAAAAATAAAGTTTGTTTCTTTTGACAAGTGG
This sequence comes from Marmota monax, assembly GCF_021218885.2. Lineage (NCBI taxonomy): Eukaryota > Metazoa > Chordata > Mammalia > Rodentia > Sciuridae > Marmota > Marmota monax. The sequence continues at coordinate 13,482 of NW_026693677.1, forward strand.
CTCCTGATTTGTGCACAGCCAGACTGCGGCATTTGGTGGCCCGTACGGGGACCGAACCCGTGACCTTGGCATTATTAAAGCAAAAAGAAGGAATTGGGAAGGGGTATATATTCCCCAAAGATAAACTTAAAATAACCCTTTTTACTCTAAACTTTTAAAATTTGGATTCATCAGGGCTTAGTGCTGCGGAAAGGCATATGTGTCCAAAAAATGTACATAAGCCCAAGGAACTTTGGAAGGATATTCTAACAGGACAATGGAAAGGTCCTGACCCAGTAATTGTCTGGAGTCTGTTTGTGTGTTTCCACAAGGAGAACAGCAGCCTATTTGGATTCCAGAGAGATTAACTAAGGTCCTGACCCAGTGATTGCCTGGAGTCAGGGGTCTGTTTATGTGTTTCCACAGGGAGAACAGCAGCCAATTTGGATTCCAGAGAGATTAACTAAAGCGATTTCTACAGACCAAAAAGAAGATGATTTGGCTCAAATCCATAACTGCTGATATCCAGAACTCCAGTTTGGTTATTCTTACATCTGAGACAGAACTAGGATGCTTTTTTCAATATCTATTTTATCATTGCCCTTTCCCACATCATGAAGTTCTATTTTGTTTTTTGAGCTCATACAGACCTAGGTTAATGTTTTGCTGATCAGTTCTATTTTTTGACTATAGAGTTTTTAAACTTTGCAATGGAGATTTCACCTGTAAAAAGTTATAAGGCCTTTACTATTATGTTATGTGTTGTATGTATTATATTATGTGTGCACACTTGTGTTTTGTGTTATATGTTTGAATGTATGTATGTCCATATATCATATATGATGAGCGCTCATGAAAAAAAGCATCCAAATATTTTTTTCAAGTGATTTAAATGGTTTAATTTAAATTGGATAAACAGCTGTTGAGGATTGTTTTAATATATGAACGAAAAAGGAGGTTAACAGATATGTTTGTTTACTTTCACCTTTCCTTTTTTTTAAATTTTTTATTGTTGGCTGTTCAAAACATTACATAGTTCTTGATATATCATATTTCACAATTTGATTCAAGTGGGTTATGAGCTCCCATTTTTACCCCATATACAGATTGCAGAATCACATCAGTTACACATCCATTGATTTACATATTGCCATACTAGTGTCTGTTGTATTCTGCTGCCTTTCCTATCCTCTACTATCCCCCCTCCCCTCCCCTCCCCTCCCCTCCCCTCTTCTCTCTCTGCCCCCTCTACTGACATTCGTTTGTCCCCTTTTCATTATATTTAATAATTCTGTTGAAGATAAGGTACATTGTTAAGAAAATTGTTTTCTAAAAAAAAAAAGAAAATTGTTTTCTTTTAGTGCCTTCTGGAATGTTAAATAATTTTTTCTTTAGCTATTATTGCCAGAATTTCTATCTTCATCCCAGTGCCAGTGAAGACAAAGATAAAACCAATCTACAGCTTCTGCAATAGCCATCACTGAACTGCTTGCAGAACTTGCCTGGACTATGTATCACTTGTATGCACTGTGAACTATCTGTTGGTGCAGCGACTTGTGGTAGTGTTGGGGTATTTTTGCTGATGATGTCATCGGTGGTACAATTTTTCCAAAAGGAGCCGTCAATTGGCTTGGTGTATCTTCCTCCCTTCTGCTTGTCATGGTCGTTCAGCTAAAATTTGGGGGCCAATAGAGGTGAGGCAAAGAACCTTACCCCCCCGATACAAAGACCTATCTACAGGTGTGGCTGTATACTGGACCAGTAGTCAGTGACGGGTAAGATCCAATTGCAATGGTACCAACATAAGACAGGAGGCTGACGCCTTGAGGTCAGTTCATCCAATAACAGGTAAGGACCATATGTACTATTGGACAACCTAAGGCAGGCAGGGTCCCTAAGCCACATGCTTGTTGTTTAAACAGAGAGGGGGAGATGTTGAGAGCCACAGCCGAAGGGGCCCCAGCAAACTTTCAGACTGCCAGCTGATGATTGGCTCACAGCGGCCCCAGCAACTTCTAGCTGATTGGCTCCTCTGCAGTGATGCTCATTGGGCTGTTTCCCTGCCCTTTCAGACCACGGAGCTGCTCATTGGGGGACTTTTTTGACTCCACCCACGCAACCCAGCCAATCGGCCTCAAGAGCAGGAGGAGTGGGGGAGGTTGAGAGGCTTGTGGGAAGCTGGTGGTGGCAGTTGGGCTCTGAGGGTTTATCCTGAGGAGCTGTTTTGTTTGGCGTGTGTGGTTCTAAAAATAAAGTTTGTTTCTTTTGACAAGTGGCTCCTGAATTGTGCCCAGCCAGACAGCGGCAGGGTTAGGGTTAGGGTTAGGGTTAGAGTAATGGATAGGGTTAGGTTTAAAATTCAGGTTAGATTTAGAGTAATGTATAGGGTTAGTGTTAGGGATAGGGTTAGGTTTAGGCCTAGAGTTAGCATTTGGTTTAGGCTTATGTTTAGAGTAATGAATTGGTTTAGTGCAAGTGTTAGAGCTTAGGTTAATATTAGAAATAGGGCTAGGGTTTAGGTTACTCCTAGGGTTAGTGTTAGGTTTAGGTTTAGGGTATGTGTTAGGGATTGGCTAGAGTTAGGGCTAGGACAAGTGTTAGGATTAGAATCAGGGCTACAGTTAGGGTTAGGGTTAGGGCCAGGGTTAGCATTAGGGTTACGGTTTTGTTTAAGGTAATGGATAGATTTAGAGCTAGGATTTGGGCTATGGTTACAGTTATGATTAGGTATAGGGTTAGGGTTAGAGCTCGGGTTATGTTTAAGTAAGGATTAGAGTTTGAGCTAGGGTAAGGTCTAGGCAAGCATTAGGTTTAGGGTTAGGGCTAGGATTAGGGTTAGAGTTATGCTTAAGTCTAGGTTTAGGGCTTGTATTAGGGCTAGGTTTTGTGTGAATTTTATGGCTAGTGTTAAGGCTGTGGGTAATGTAAGAGCTAGGGTTACGGTTATGGCTAGTTTTGGGTGTTAGTGTTATAGATATGTCTAGTGTTAGGTTTAAGTTTTGGGTTAGGATAAGGTTTAGAGATAGGGTTTGGGTTAGGGTAAGCGGCAGTATTCAGGTTAGCATTGGGTTTATGGTTAGGGCCAAAATTAGAACTAGGGTCAGTCTAGGGATAGGATTAGTATTTCCATTAGGTTAATGGTTATTTTAGGGCTACAGCTAGGTTTTTGTTTAGGACTGGGGCTAGAGTTATGGTTATATTTAGGATTAAATTTAGGTCTAGTGCTAGTGTAATGGTTATGTTTAGGTATAGGTTTACTGGTAGGACTAGTGTTAGGGTTCGGTTTAGTGTTAAGGTCAGGCTTTGACCTAGGGTTAGTGTTAGGGTCAGTATAAGGGTAAGGCTTAGGCTTCGGGTTAGGGTTAAAGATAGAATGAGGGCTAGGGTTAGGACTAGTAAAAGAGTTAGGGTTTGGGGTGAGCTAAGAATAAGGGTTAGAACTAGGGTAGCCTTAGGGTGAGAGTTTGGCTTAGGGTAAGGAATAGGTTTAGAGCTAGGGTTTGGGTTAGTGTTAGGGTTAGTGTTAGGGTTAAAGATAGAGTTGAGGCTCATATTAGGGCTAGTTTTTGTGTTAGGGTTAGGGCTATGGCTAATGTAAGAATGGGCTTTAAGTTTAGGGATAGATTTAGGGTTAGGATTAGGGCTAGGTCTAGTGTTTGGGTTAAGTGTAGGGTTTGGGTGATGTTTAGAAGTAGTTTTAGAGTCAGAGTCAGGTTCAGTATTAGTTGTAGGGATAGGGTTAGGACTAAGTGTAGCATTAGGATTTAGTTTAGGTTAAGGGTTAGGATTAGGGCTATAGCTTAGTTTTGTTTGTAGGCTATGGCTAGGGTTAGGGCCAGTTTTCAAATTAGAATTAGTGTTAGGGCTAGTGTTAGGGTGAGGTTTAGGTTTAGAGTTAGGGTTAGATTTAGAGTTAGGTTTAGTTCTAGATTTAGGAATAGGGCTAGGGTTAGGACTAAGGTTAAGGGCTAGTGTTAGGGTTATGCAATAGATAAGGTTGGTACTAGAAATAGGTCTAGGGCTAGAGTTAAGGTTAGTCTTAGGGCTAGGGTTAGATTAGGGTTACAGTTAGCAATAAATTAGGGCAAGGATTAGAGCTATGGTTAGTGTTAGGTTTAGGCCTAGGGTTAGGGTGAGGGTTATTGTTAGTGACAGTGTTAGGGTTAGGATTATGGTTAGGGTAAGGGATATGGTTATACCTAGGTTCAGAACTAGGGCAAGGGTTGAAATTAGGGTTTTGGCTAGGGATAAGGTTGAGGTTAGGATTAAGGCTAATTTTAGGGCTAGGATAATGGCTCTGGTTTGTGTTAGGTTTAAGGCAAGAATAAGGTAGAGTGCTAATGTGAGGTCTAGGGTTACGGTTAGGGATACTGTTAGGGTTAGTTTTATGGCTAGGTCTAGTTTAAGGCTTATGTTTAGGGTAAGGGTCAGGTTTAGAGCTAGGTGTGTTATTAGAGTCAGTGTCTTTTTCAGAGTTTGGTTTAGGTTTTGCTTTAGTTTTAGGGCTCAAATTAACATTGGGGTTAGGGTTAGTGTTAGGCTTTGCATAATTGATATAGTTAGAATTAGTGTTCAGTTTAGGTTTTGGAAATGGATAGGGTTAGTGTTAGCGATAGGTTTAGGTTTAGGCCTAAATGGATAGGGTTAGATTTAGGTTTAGGACTAGGGTTAGTGTTAGGTTTAGTGTAACTGTTAGGGATTGAGGTAGGATTAGGACTATGGCAAGGGTTAGGTTTATGGTTAGGACTTGGGTTAGGTTTACAGTAAGTGTTAGTGTAGGTTTAGGGTTAGGACTATTGTTAAGTTTACAGTTAGGGTTAGAGTAGGTGTAGGGTTAGGGCCAGTGTTATCATGATGTTTATAGTTAGCATTAGGGTAATGGGTGGGGTTAGAGCTATGTTTAGAGCTATGTTTGGTTTAGGCTTATGTTTAGGGTAATGGATAGGTTTAGGGCTAGGGTGATGGCTAGGTTTAGGGCTAGAGTTAGGGTTAGGGTTAGGCCTAGGGTTAGAGTTAGGGTTAGATTTAGGGTAAGTGTTAGGGTTTGAGCTATGGTTAAGGCTAGGGCTATGGTTAGGGTTAGTGTCACGTCTAGGTTTAAGATTAGGGTTAAGGTAAGGCTAGGGTTAGCATTAGGGTTAGTGTTATGTTTAGGGTAATGGATAGGGTTAAAAATAGAGTTAGGGCTAGGATTATGGTTAGGATTAATTCTAGGGTTAGGTTTAGGGTTAGGGCCAGTTTTAGGGTTAGGGTTATGTTTCAGATAATGGTTAGGGCTAGGTTTAGGGTTAGGCTTATAAAGAGATGTAGGGATCATTTTAGGGCTATATTTTGTGATAGGTTAGTGTTAGGATTAGGGCTACGGCTAATGTAAGGACCAGAGTTATGATTAGGGCTACTTTTAGGGTTATAGTTAGGGATAGTTCTAGTTTTAGGGTTAGATATACTTTTAGGGTGATGTTAGAGCTAGGGTTAGTGTAAGGTCAGAGTCACGATCAAGGTTCGTTTTAGGGTTAGGTTAGGACTGGAATTATGGCTAAGGTTAGGGCTAGGTATAGGGTTAGGTTTTGGTTTAAGTTAAGGGTTAGAGTTACGGCTATGGCTCAGTTTTGTTTTAGGGCTTCAACTAGATTAGGGCTAGTTTTAGGATTAGTGTTAGTGTTAGGGCTAGTGTTAGTGTGAGGTTTAGCCTTAGGGTTAGGGTTGGACTTATAGTTATTTTTAGTTCTAATGTTAGGGCTAGGGCTAGTGTTAGGGCTAAGGTTAGGCAAGTGTTAGGGTTATGGTAAGGGATAGGGTTAGATCTAGGTATATGGCTGGGCTAGGGCGAGAGTTAGAGTTAGTCTCAGCACTAGTGGTAGGGTTAGGGCTAAATTAGGGCTAGGATCAGGTCTAGGATTAGTGTAAGGGATAAGAATAGAGTTAGAGTTAGGGTTACATTTTGGGGAAGGGATGGGTTTATAGCAAGGTTCAGAACTAGGGCGAGGGATAAAATATGGGATAGGGCTAGAGTTAGGGTTTGGGTTAGAATCAAGGCTAGGTTTAGGGCTAGGATGAGGGCTAGCGTTTGTGTTAGAGTTATGGCAAGAATTAGGGCTAGAGCTAATATCAGGTCTAGGGTTATGGTTAGGGATAGTTTTGGGGTAAGATTTATGGCTAGGTCTAGTTTCAGAGTTAGATTTAGGGTGAGGTTCAAGTTGAGAACTAGGGGTATTATAATAGTCAGAGTCAGGTTTTGGGTTTGGGTTACGTTGAGGTTTAGGGTTATGTCTCAAATTAGCATTAGGTTTGAGTTAGAGTTAGGGTAATGGATAAGGTTAGGTTTAGGCTTCAGGTTAGTTTTAGGGCTCAGGTTAGATTTAGGGTAATGGATAGGGTTAGGGTTAGGCTTAGGGTTAGCATTAGGTTTATGGTTATCATTAGCATAATGGATAGGGTTAGAGCTAGGGTTAAAGCTAGGGTTATGTTTAGGATTAGGGCTAGATTTAGAGTTAGGGTTAGGGTTAAGGCTAGGGTTAGGTTTAGGGTATGGGTTAGGGTTTAAGCTAGGGTTAGGTTTAGGATTAGGTCTAGGGTTAGGATTAGGGTTAACATTAGGGTTAAGGTAATGGACAGGTTTAGATGTTGGGTTAGGGTTAGGTTTAGGTTTAGGAGAAGGGTTAGTTTTAAGTTTAGCATAATTGTTAGAGTTTGAGCTAGGGTTAGGACTATGGCATGGGTTAGTTTTATGGTTAGGTCTAGGGTTAGATTTACATTTAGGGTTAGAGTAGGTTTAGGGTTAGGACTAGGGTTATCATGACGTTTATGGTTAGGGCTAGGGTAATGGGTGGGGTAAGAGCTAAGGTTTAGTCTAGTTTAAAGTTTAGGATTAGGGCTAGGGTTAGGATTAGGGTTAGGCTTATCATTTTCTTATGTTTAGATTAGGGATAAGAGTCAGGGATTGAGTAAGTGTTAGGGCTAGGTTGAGGCTTCAGGTTAGTATCATGGCTAGGGATAGAGTTAGGTTAGGGTTAGGGTTAGGGCTAGATTAAGCCTTAGGTTTAGGGTTATGGTTAGGGTAATGGATAGAGTTAGAGCTAGGTATTTGGCAATGGTTATGTTTAGGATTAGGGCTAGGATTGGGGTTAGGTTTTGGGCTACGTTTATGTTTAGGGTAAGTGCTGGGATTTGAGCTAGTGTTAGTGCTAGGCCTAGGTCGAGGATTAGGCTTAGCCTTAGGTCTAGGGACAGGATTATGGTAGGTTTAGGATTAGGGTTATGATTAGGGCTAAGGTTATCATTAAATTTAGGATAAGGGTTAGGGTAATGTATATGGTTAGATGTAGGTTTAGGTTTAGGTTTAGATTTAGTTTTAGGGTTAATGTTAAGGCTACGGTTATGTTTAGGTTTATGGTACGGGCTAGGTTTTGAGCTAGGGTTAGGGCTATGTCGAGTGTTAGTTTTAGAGTTATGTCTATTGTTTGTTTTCTGTTTACAGTTAAGGTTAAATTTAGGGTTAAGGCTAGGGTTATCAATACAGTTAGGTGTAGGGTTGGGTAAGGTGTAAGTTTAGAGTTAGGTTTAGGGATCGGGTTAAGTTTAGGGTTAGGACTAGGGGTAGGGTTTAGAGTAAGGTATAGGTCTAATTTTATATTTATGGTAAGGGTTAGGCTTTGAGCAAGGTTTAATACTAAGGCTAGGATTAGTTTTAGGGTTAGGGTTAGGGCTAGGGTTAGGTTTAAGGTTGGGGTTATGCTTAGGGCTAGATTTAGGCCTAGAATTTGCTCTAGGTTTTGTGTTAGGTTAAGGCATATTGTTAGGGCTACAGGTAATGTAAGAGCTAGGATTATGATTAGGGCTAGTTGTAGGGTTAGGGTTATGTCGATGTCTTGTGTTAGGTTTAGGTTTTTAGTTACGGTCACGTTTAGAGATAGGTTTAGTGTTAAAGGCAGGGTTAGTGTTCTGGTTAGAGTTAGAGTTAAGGTTAAAGCCAGAATTGGGACTAGGTTTATGTCTAGGGGTACAGTTGGTTCTTGTGTTAAGTTAAGTGTTCTTGTTAGGGCTAAGGCTAGGATTTTGTTTAGGTCTAGAGCTAGAGTTAAGGCTAGATTTAGGATTAGGTTTAGGTCTAGGGCTAGTGATAGGGTCTGATTTAGGTAAAAGTTTACTGGTAGGGCTAGTGTTATGGTTTCGTCTAGCGTTAGGATCAGATTTAGACCTAGGTTATTTTTATGGTCAGAATAAGGGTCATGGTTAGTGTTAAGTTTTGGTATAGGGTTAGAGCTAGAATGAGGGCTAGGGTTAGGTCTATTAATATAGTGAGGGTTTTGATTAGCCTGACGATTAGAGATAGGTCTAGGATTACCATTAGTGTTAGGGTTTTGCTTAGGGTTAGGGATAGTTTTAGAACTAGTGTTAGGGGTAGGATTATGGTTAGGGTTAGGGTTAAAGCTAGGTGTAGGTGTCGGATTAGGGCTAGTGTTGTTTTAGTGTTAGGGCTAGGGTTAGGGCAACAGGTAATGTAAGAACCAGGGTTACATTTAGGGTTAGCTTTAGGGTTAGGGTTAAGGGTAGTTCTAGTGTTCTTGTTAGATTTAAGGTTAGGATGATATTTAGAGCTAGAGTTATTTTTAGGATAGGAGTCAGGGTCAGATTTAGTTTTAGGGTTTGAATTAGGACTTGAATTAGGGCTAGGTTTACTGTTAGGGTTCTGTTTAAGGTTAAGGTTTAGAGCTATGGTGAATGTTATGATATGAGTCAGGGTCAGGGTTAGTTTTAAGGTTAAGGTTAGGACTCGATTAGGGCTAGGATTAGTTCTTTCAGTAGTTTAGGGTTTGGTTTAAGTTAATGTTTAGGGTTAGGTCTATTGCTTGGTTTTGTTTTAGTACTAGGGTTAGGGTTAGGGCTAGTTTTAAAATTAGTATTAGGGTTAGGGCTAGTGTTAGTGTTAGGTTTAGACTTAGGGTTAGGGTTACATTTATAGTTAGGTTTAGATTTAGGATTAGGCTAGGATTAAGGATAGAGCAAGCGTTAGGGCCAGGGTTAGAGTTATGGTAAGGGATAGGTTTAGAACTAGAGACAGGGCTAGTGTGAGAGTTAGAGTTAGCGATAGAGCTAAAATTAGAGTTAGTGTTTGGGATAGGGTTAAATTAGGGCAAAGATTAGTGCTAGTGTTAGTGTTTAGCTTAGGCTTAGCGATAGGGATAGGGTTAGGTTTAAGTTTAGGATGAAAAATGATTTTATAGCTAGGTTTAAACATTGGGTGAGGGTTAGAGTTAGGGTTAGGGTTAAGGTTGGAGTTAGGATTATGATTAAGACTAGGTTTAGGGCTAGGATGAGGGCTAGTGTTTGTTTAGGATTCAGGGCTAGGATTAGTGCTAGGGCTAATATCAGGTCTAGGGTAATGGTTAAATATAGTTTTAGGGTAGGGTTTATGGCTACGTCTACTGTAAGGGTTTGGATTAGGGTAAGGGTCAGGTTTAGAGCTTGGGAAATTATTAGGATTAGGATTTGGCTTAGGTAAGGATTTAGGTTTAGGGTTAAAATTAGCATTAGGGTTAGGGTTAGGGTATAATTAGGGTTTGTTTTGAGGTTCAGTTTTGGTTTAGGGTAATTGATACAGTTAGCATTAGTGATATGGCTAGGGTTAGGTTTAGGATTAGCATGAGGGTAAGGGTTATATTTAGGGTAATTGATAGGGTTAGAACTAGAATTATGGTTAATAATATGCCGTGAGTTAGGGTTAGAGTTAGTGTTAGAACCAAGTTTAGGTTTAGGTTTAGGGTTATGTTTAGCATAAAGTTTAGGTTTTTGAGCTAGAGTTAGGGCTAGGTTTAGGGTTAGGACCAGGGATAGGATTACGGTAGGTTTAGGGTTAGGGTGGTGTTTAGAGCTAGGATGAGTGTTAGGATATAAGTCAGGTTCAGGGTTATTTTTAAGGTTATGATTAGGACTCGAATTAGGTCTAGGGTTAGATCTAGGTGTAGTGCTAGGATTTGGTTTACGTTAAGGTTAGTGTTAGCCCTGTTTCTTGGTTTTGTTTTAGTGCTATGTTTAGGGTTAGGGCTAGTTTTCATCATTAGCTTTAAGGTTAGGACTAGGATTATGGTTAGGTTTAGGATTAAGGCTAGATTTAAGGGTAGGATTAGGGTGTGGTTTTGTGTTATGTTTAGGGCAAGAATTAGGGCTAAAACTAATGTCAGGTCTAGGTTTATAGTTAGTGATAGTTTTAGGGTTAAGTTCATAGCTAGGTCAAATTAAAGTTATGTTTATGGAAAGGGTCAGATTAAGAGCTGGGGTATTATTAGAGTCAGGGTCAGGCTTTGGGTTTGGGTTAGGCTAAGGTTTAGGGTTAAGGCTCAAATTAGCTTTAAGGTTAGAATTAGGGTTAGGGTAATGGATAGTGTTAGGTTTAGAGTTAGGTTAGGTTTAAGGTAATGGATATGGTTAGGGTTTGTGATAGGTTTAGGCTTAGGCCTAGGGTTAGTATTAGGGTTATGGTTAACATTAGGGTAATTTATAGGTTTAGACCTAGGGTCAGGGCTAGGATAATGGTTAGGATTATGGCTAGAGATAGGGTTAGGGTCAGGTTTGGGGTGAGGTTTACACTTAGGATTAGGTTTAGGGTTCTGTTTAGGGTTTGAGCTAGGACTTTTGCTATGGCTAAGATTAATTTAGGGTTTGGTCTAGGGTTATGGTCATGGTTAGTGTTACAGTTAAGGCTAGGGTTATCATTAGGGTTAGAGTAATAGGTTTAGATATCATGTTAAACATAGGTTTAGGTTTAGGTTAGCGTTAGGTTTAGGTTTAGGATAAGGGTTAACGTTTGAGCTAGCTTAGGTTTAGGGTTAGGGTTAGGTTCACTGTTAGTTCACTGTTAGGTTTATGTTTAGGTTTATGGTAGGTTTAGCTTTAGGTCTAGTGTTATCATTAGGGTTAAGTTTAGGGTTAGGCTAATAGGTAGGGTTTGAGCTAGGATTAGGGCTAGGGTTAAGGTTAGGATTTGGGCTGGGGTTAGTTTTAGGGTTAGGCCTTGTGTTAGTGTTAGGATTAGGTTAAGTGCAAGGGTTAGGGTTTGAGTTGGTTTAGGGCTAGGGTGAGGGTTAGGTTTACAGTCAAGCTAAGGTAGGGTTAGGGTTAGGTTTAAGGCTAGGGTTAGCATTAGTTATAGGGTTATTGTTAGTATAATGGAGAAAATTAGAGCTAGTGTTTGGGCTATGGTTACAGTTCAGATTAAGACTAGAGTTAGGGTGAGGTTTAGGGTTTTGGCTATGGTTATTTTAGGGTAAGGTTTAGGGTTTGAACTAGAGTTAGGGTTAGAGCTAGGTTTAGGGTTAGAGTTATGCTTAGGGTTAGGTTTACGGCTGTAATTAGGGCTAGATTTTGTGTGAGGTTTAGGGCTAGTGTTAGGTATATGGGTAATGTAAGAGCTAGAGTTATGGTTATGGCTAGATTTAGAGTTCGTCTAGTGTTAGGGTCAGTTTTGGGGTTAGTATAAGGTTCAGAGCTAGGGTTTTTGTTAGGGTAAGTATCAGGGTTCAGGTTAGGATTAGGTTTAGGGTTAGGTCCAGAATGAGGACTAGGGTTAGGTCAAGGGATAGATTTAGTGTTTGTTTTAGGTTAAGGGTTATTGTTAGTGCTAAAGCTAGGGTTATGGCTATATTTAGGATTAGGTTTATGTCTAGTGTTATTGTTAGGTTTGGGGTTAGGGTTAATGGTAGGGCTAGTGTTAGGTTTTGGATAAGGGTTTTGGTAAGGTTTAACCCTAGTTTTAGTGTTAGAGTCAGAATAAGGGTCAAGGTTAGAGTTAGGGTTTGGGTTAAGTTCAGAGCTAGAATGAGGGCTAGGTTAAGGATTAGTAATAGAGTTAGGGTTTGGGGTAGGCATAGAATTAGGGTTAGGACTAGGAAAGCAATAGGGTGAGGGTTTGACTAAGTGTAAGAAATAGGGTTAGAGGTAGGATTAGGACTAGGGATAGGGTTAAGGTTAGTGCCAGGGTTAGGGTTAGGGTTAAAGCTAGGGTTAGGTCTTGGATTAGGGCTAGGTTTTGTGTTAGGTTTAGGGCTATTGCTAATTTAAGTACTGGCATTATGATTAGGACTAGTTTTAGAGTTAGGTTTAGGTTGAGGTCTAGTGTTAGGATTAAGTTTAGTTATAGGGTGATGTTTAGAGCTAGGGTTAGTATTAAGATCAGAGTCAGTGTTAGTATTAGTTATATGGTTAGTGTTAGGACTCGAATTAGGGCTAGGGTTTGGGCTAGGTGTATGGTTAGGGTTTGGTTTAGGTTAAGTGTTAGGGTCAGTGAAATGGCTCAGTTTTGCTTGAGAGCTAGTGCTTGGGTTAGGGCTAGTTTTCAAATTAGTGTTAGGGTTAGATCTAGTGTTAGGGGGTGGTTTAGGCTTAGGTTTAGGGTTAGATTTAGAGTTACAGTTAAATCTAGGTTTAGGGCCACAGCGAAGGTTAGGGCTAGGGTTAGTGCTAGGGTTTGAGTTATCATAATGGATAGGGTTAGAACTAGCAATAGGGCTAGGGCGAGAGTTAGAGTTAGTGTTAGGGTTAGATTTAGGGTTAGAATTAGGGCTTAATTAGAGCTAGGATTAGAGCTAGGGTTTGTATTAGGTCTGAGCCTAGATTTATGGCTAGGGTTATAGTTATGGTTATGGTTAGGTATGATGTTATAGCTAGCTTTAGAACTAGGGCGAGGGTTAAATTTAGGGTTAGGTCTATGGTTAGGGTTAGGTTTAGGATTAAGGCTAAGATTAGTGCTAGGATTAGGGCTAGAGTTTATTTAGGGTTAGGATTTCATTTGGGCTAGGGCTAATGTCAGGTCTATGGTTATGGTTAGAGATAGTTTTAGGGTTATGATTATTAGGGTTATGATTAGGATGATGGATATGGTTAGGTTTAGGTTTCAGGTTAGGTTTAGGGTAATTTATAAGTTTATGGTTAGGAATAGGTTTAGGGGTTATCCTAGGGTTAGCATTAGGTTTAGGATTAGGATTAGGTTAATGGATAGGGTTACAGCTGGGGTTAGGGCTAGGTTTATGGTTAGGATTAAGGCTAGGGTTAGGGTTAGGTTTTGGGTTATGTCAGGGGATAGGGTAAGGGTTAGGTTTAGGGTAAGGGTTAGGGCTACAATTAGGGTTATGGTTAGGGTTAAAGGTAGTGTTAGGGCTCTGATTAGGGCTAGGTTTTGAGTTAGGTTAGGGCTAGGTTTAGGGCTACAGCCAATGTAATAACTAGGGTTTTGATTAGAACTAGTTTTAGGGTTAGGTTTAATCTAGGTCTAGGGTTAGGTTTAGGTTTAGGTTTTGAGTGATGTTTAGAGCTACGGTTAGTGTTAGGGTCAGAGTTTGTTTTAGGGTTAGGGATAGGACTCAAATTAGAGCTAGGTTTAGGACTAGGTGTAGTCTTAGGGTTTAGTTTATGTTAAAAGTTAGGGTTAGGGCTATGGATCGGTTGTTTTGTAGGGCTAGGGCTAGGTTAGGGCTAGTTTTAAGATTAGTATTAGTGTTACAGCTTGTGTTAGTGAGAGGTTTAGCTTAGGGTTAGGGTTAGATTTAGAGTTAGAGGATTAGGGCTAGAGCTAGGCTTAGGGCTAATGTAAAGGCAAGTGATAGCATTATGGTAAGGGATAGGGTTAGAACTAGAAATAGGACTAAGGCAAGAGTTAGAGTTAGTCTTAGAGCTAGGGTTAGGTTACTTTTAGGGCTAAGTTAGGGCCAGGATTAGGGCTAGCTTTTGTATTAGGTTTAGGCCTAGTTTAGGCTTAGGTTTAGGTTTAGGGATAGGTTAGGTTTAGGGGAAGGGATGGGGTTAGAACTAGGTTTAGGGCTAGGTCAAAGGTTAGAATTCCGGTTAGGGCTAGGGTTATGCTTTGATTTAGTAATAAGGCTAGGTTTAGGGCTAGGATGAGGGCTAGGGTTTGTTTTAGGGTTATGTCAAGAATTAGGACTAGGAATAGTGTCAGGTCAAGGCTTACGTTAGGGATATATTGAGGGTTAGATTTATGGCTAGGTCTAGTGTAAGGGTTATTAGGTTTATTGTAAAGGTCAGGTTTAGACCTGGGGCTATTATTAGGATTAGAATTAGGTTTCAGGTTTGGTTTAGGTTACGGTTTAGGTTTAGAGCTTGAATTAGCATTAGGATTTGGTTAGGGTAATGATAGGTTTGATTTTAGGGTTAGGGCTAGAGATAGGTTTAGGCCTAGGATTAGTGTTAGTTTTAGGTTTAGGGTATGGTTTAGAGTTTGAGCTATGGTTAGCCCTAGGGCAAGGGTTAGGTTTATGGTTAGGTGTAGGTTATAGTTATGGTTAGGGTCAAGGTTAGTGTTAAGTTCAGGGCTAGGGTTATCATTATGTTTAGGGTAATGGATAGGGTTTGATGTCGTGTTAGGGATAGGGTTAGGTTTTGGCTTCAGGTTAGGTTTAGGAATAAGTTTAGGATTAGGTTTGGGGTAATGGTTAGGGTTTGAGCAAGGGTTAGCTCTATGGCAAGGATTAGGTTTATGGTTATGTCTAGAGTTAGGGTTAGGGTAGATTGAGGGTAAGGGCTAGGGTTATCATCAGGGTTAGGGTTAGGGTTAGGTTATTGGGTAGGGTTAAAACTATGGTTAAGGCTAGGGTTATCATTAAGGTTAGGGTTAGATTTAGGGTAATATGTAGGCTTAGAGCAAAGGTTAGGGATAGTGTTAAGTTTAGGATTAGGGCTAGGGTTAAGGTTAAGTTTAGGTTTAGGCAATGATTTAGTGTTAGGGTTAGGTTAAATTTAAGGGTTAGGGATTGAGTTAGTGTTTGGACTAGGACGAGGATTAGGGTTAGAGTCAGTGTGAGGGTTAGGGCTAGGGTTAGCATTAGGGAGAGGGATAGGGTTAGGGTAATGGATAGACTTAGAGGTAGGTTTTGGCCTATGGTGAAGGCTAGTTTCATGGTTAGTGATATGGCTAGGTCTAGTGTTAAGGTTATTTTTTTTAGGATAAGATTTAGGACTAGGGTTTGTGTTAGGTAAGGGTCAATGTTTGGTTTAGGGTTAGGTTTATTGTTAGGACCAGCATTAAAACTAGTGTTTGGTCTAGGGGTAGGGTTAGTGTTTGGGTTAGGTTTAGGGTTAATATTAGGGCTAGGACTAAGTTTTTGTTTAGGGCTAGGCCTAGAGTTATCACTACATAAAGATTAAGTTTAGGTCTAGGTCCTGTGTTAGGGTAAGGTTTAGGTATAGGATTATAGGTAGTGCCAATGTTAGGGGTAGTTTTAGGGTTAGCATCAGGTTTAGACCTATGGTTTGTGTTAGGGTCAGAATAAGGTTCAGGTTGAGGGTTAGGTTTTGGGATAGTGATAGAGCTAGACTGAGGATTAGGGTTAGGACTAGTAATAGAGTTAGGTTTAGGGTTAGGCTAAGAATTAGGTGTAGGACTAGGTAGCTTTAGGGTTAGAGTTTGTTTTAGGGTAAGGGATAGGGTTAGCACTAGTGTTAGGGCTAGTGTTAGGGTTAGGGTTAGGGCTAGGTTTAGGTTTATGGTTAGATTTAAAACTACGGTTAGAGCTTGGATTTGGACTAGGCTAGGTTTTGTGTTAGCTTTAGGGCTATGGCTAATATAAGAACTAGGGTTACAATTAGGGCTAGTTTTAGGGTTAGTGTTACATCTAGGTTTAGTGTTTGGTTAGGTTTAGTGTTAGGGTTATGTTTAGAGTAATGGATAGGTTAGGGTTAGCGAATGTGTTAGGGTTAGGCCGAGGGTTAGCATTAGGGTTAGGATTAGGGTTAGGGTTAGGGTAATGGATAGGGTTAGAGCTAGGGTTAGGGCTAGGGTTGTGGTTAGTGTTAATGTTAGGGTTGGTGTTAGGTTTATGGTTAGTTGAATGATTAAATTTAGGGTTAGGTTTAGGGTAAGGGTTAGGACTTGGTTTAGGTTTAGAGTTAGGTTTAAAGCTAGGGTTGGGGCTTGCATTAGGGTTAGATTTTGGGTTACATTAGGGATAGTGTTAGGGATACAGCTAATGTAAGAACTAGGGTTATGATTGGGGCTAATTTTAGGGTTACAGTTAGGGCTGTCTAGATTTATGGTTAGATTTAAGTTCAGGGTGATGTTTTGAGCTAGGGTTAGTGTTAGGTTCAGAGTCAGCATCAGGGTTAATTTTAGGGTTGGGGATAGGACTCGAATTAGGGGTAGGCTAAGGTCTAGATGTAGAGTTAGGATTTGGTTTAGGTTAAGGGTTTTGATTAGTGCTATGGCTCCTTATGTTTTAGGGCTAAGGATAAAGTTAAGGGTAGTTTTACAATTAATGATAGTGTTATTCCTAGTGATAGGGTGAGTTTAGGCTTAGGGATACATTAAGAGTTATGGTTTTTTCTAGGGTTAGGGCTATATCTAGGGTTTGGGCTAAGGTTAGGTCTAGTGTTTGTGTTATGGTAAGAGATAGGGTTAGAACTAGGAATAAAGCTAGGGCGATAGTTAGAGTTAGTCTTAAGCCTAGGGTTAGGGTTAAGCTTAGGGCTAAATTAGGGCTAGGATATTTCTAGAATTGGTGTTAAGGGTAGGCCTAGGGTTAGGGCTATGTTTTAAATTAGGTTTAGTTTTAGATTTAGGGGAAGGGATGGGGTTTTATCTAGGTTTAGGGCTAGGTCATTAATTAGAATTAGGTTTAGGTCTAGGGTTAAGTTTAGGTTAGGATGAGGGCTGGGTTTTGTGTGAGTTTTAGGGAAAGTTTTAGGGACAGAGATAATATCAGGTTTAGGGTTACGACTTGGGATAGTTATATGGTTAGGTTCATGGCTAGGTCTAATGTTAGGTTTATGGTAAGGCCCAAGTTAAAAGTAAGGTGTATTTTTAGGGTCTGGGTCAGATTTCGGGGTTGTGTTAGGTTAATTATTAGGGTTAGGGCTCAAATTAGCGTTAGGGTTAGAATTAGGGCTAGATTTATGGATAGGTTTAGGTTTAAAATTCAGGTTAAGATTAGGGTAATTGGTAGGGTTAGGGTTAGTTATAGGTTTAGGGTTAGGCCTAGGGTTGGAGTTGTGGTAAGGGTTAGGTTTATTGTTAGAATTAAGGTTAAGGTTCGGGTCAGGTTTAAGATTAGTGATAAGATTAGTGTTAGGGTTAGTATTAGTGTTAGGTTTGAGGTTAGGGTTCATATTAGGTTTAGGGTTAGGGTGAGTTTTTTTGTTAGGTTTAGGGTTAGGTTTAGAGTTAGGGTCAGTTTTAGTGTTTTGGTCAGTGTTAGGGGTAGGGTTATGGATAGTGTTAGAGTTAGGGATAGTTTTAGGGTTAGTGTAAGGCTTAGGCTTAGGATTAGTGTTACAGTTAGGGTTAGGTCTAGGTTTAGGGTTACTGTTAGGGTTTGGGTAAGAAATAGTGTTAGTGTTAGGGTAAGGATTAGGGTTAGGGTTAGTGTTAAGTTTATGTTTAGGTTTAGGTTTAGGGTTAGGGTTAGTGTACTGTTAGGTTATGGTTATGGTTAAGGTTAGGGTTAGTTTAGTGACCGGTTTAGGGTTAGGGTTGGTGATACGTTTAGGGTTATGTTTAGAGTTAGTGTTAGTTTTAGATTTGGAGATTGGCTTAGGGTTAGTGTTTGGGTTAGGCTTAGGATTAGTGTTAGGGTTAGTGTTAGTGCTAGGGATAGAGTTAAGGTTAGTGTTATGGTTAGTGTTAGGGTTAGGGTTAGGGGTAGGGTTAGGTTTAGGGTAAGTGTTAGGGTTATGGTTACTGTTATGAATAGAGTTAGTGTTAGTATTAGGGTTAGATTTAAATTTAGTGTTAGAGTTAGAGATAAGGATAGGATTAGGGTTAGTGTTAGGGTTTGTGTTAGGGTAAGTGTTAGGTTTAGGGATAGGGTTATGCATACAGTTAGGATTCAGGTTATGGTTAGGATTAAGGTTTGGTTTCATTTTGGGTTATGGTAAGGGTTAAGGTTTGTGTTAGGGTTAGATTTAGTGTTATGTTTAGGGTTAAGTTAATTGTTAGGGTTATCGTTAGATTTAGGTTAAGGTTAGTTTTATGGTTAGTGTTAGGGTTAGGGTTAGGGTAAGGTTTAGGTTTGGTTTAGGGTTAGGGTTAGTTTAGGATTATGGTTATGGTGAGTGTTAGGTTTCATGTCAGTGTTAGGTTAGTGTTAGGTTTAGGGTTACGGTTAGGGTTAGTGTTAGGATTAGGGTTTGGGTTAATGTTATGGTTAGGGTTAGTCTTTAATTTGGGATTAGGTTTAGGTTTAATGTTGTGTTAGATTTAGGGTTAGGGTTAAGGTTATTATTAGGTTTAGGTTTAGGGTTAGTGACAGGGTTAGTAGGGTTAGGATTAGTGATAGTGTTAGGGTTATGGTTATTTTTAGGGTTAGGGTTAGTCTTAGGGTTAGGGTTATTGTATTTTTAGGGATAGGGTTATGTTAGTGAGAGAATTAGGGTTAGCGTTTGCGTTAGGTTTCATGTTAGGGTTACATTTAGGGTTAGTGTTAGGGTTAGGGTTAGTGTTAGGATTAGTTTTAGGGTTCGTGTTAGGGTTAGAGTTAGCTTTAGTGTTAGGTTTAGGTTTGGCGTTAGGGTTAGTGTTAGTGTTATGGTTAGGTTTAGGTATAGTGTTAGGTTTAGGGATATGTTTTGGGTTAATGTTAGGGTTAAGGTTAGGGTTACATTTAGTGTTACAATTAATGTTAGGGTTAGGGTTAGGGTTCGTGTTATTGTTAGCTTTAGGGTTAGGTAACGGTTAGGTTTAGGGTTGGGTTAGGTTTAGGGTTATGGTTTGGGTTATGTTTTGTGTTAGGATTAGGGTTAGGGTTAAAGTGAGATTTAGGATTTTGGTTAGATTTAGGGTTAGTTTTAGAGTAAAGTTAGGGTTAGGTTTAGAATTAGTGTTAGGGTTACTTGAGGGTTAGTGTTAGGGTTAGGGTAAGTTTTAGGGTTACACTTAGGGTTAGGGTTGGTGTTAGGGTCAGTTTTAGTGTTTTGGTCAGTGTTAGGGGTAGGGTTATGGATAGTGTTAGGTTTAGGGATAGTTTTAGGATTAGTGTTATGGTTAGGGTTAGGTCTAGGTTTAGGGTTAGTGTTAGGGTTTTGGTAAGAAATAGTGTTAGTGTTAGGGTAAGGATTAGGGTTAGGGTTAGTGTTAAGTTTACGTTTAGGTTTAGGGTTAGGGTTAGTGTACTGTTAGGTTATGGTTAAGGTTAGGGTTAGTTTTAGTGACCGGTTTAGGGCTAGGGTTGGTGATACATTTAGGGTTATATTTAGTGTTAGGGTTAGGGTAAGTTTTAGGGTTACACTTAGGGTTAGGGTTAGAGTTAGGGTTAGTGTTCGGGTTAGTATTAGGGTTAGGGTTAGTGCTTGAGTTAGGGTTATGTTTAGGGTAAGGTTGAGGGTTAGGGTTAGGTTTAGGTTTAAGGTTGAGTTTAGTGATAGTGTTTGGGTTAGGGTTAGGGGGAGGGTGAGGATTAGGGTTAGGTTAGGCTTAGTTTGGGGCTTAGTGTTAGGGTTTGTGTTAGGTTTAGCGTTAGTATTAGGGTTAGGTTTACAGTTCAGATTAGGGTTAAGTTTAGTGTTAGTAAAAGTGTTATTGTTAGTGTTAGGGTTAGGGATAGTGTTAGTGTTAGTGTTAGGGTTAAGGTTAGGGTGCTTTTTAGGGTTTATGTTAGGGTTAGGGATTGTGTTAGTGTTAGGGTTAATGTTAGGGTTCTTGTTAGGGTTAGTGTATGGTGAGTGTTAGGTTTAGTGTTAGGATTAGGTTTACGGTTCAGGTTAGTTTGAGTGTTTGAGTTAAATTTAGGGTTATGGTTATGGATAGTTTTAGGGTTAGGGATAGATATAGGGTTAGAGTTAAGCTGTGGTTCAGGGTAAATGTTACAGTTAGGGTTAGTGTTAGTTTTAAGGTTAGTGTTAGGGTTAGGTTTAGAAACAGTGTTAGTGTTAGTATAAGGGTTAGATTTAGGTTAGTGTTAATTTTACGTTTAATATTAGGGTTAGGGTTAGTGTTCCTGTTATGTTAGTGTTAGGGTTAGGGTTAGTGTTAGTATTAGGGTTAATGTTAGGGTTACTGATAGGTTTAGGGTTATGTTTAAAGTTAGTATTAGTGATAGGGTTAGGGTTCAGTTTTGGGTTAGGTTTAGAATTAGTGTTAGGGTTAGTGTTAGTGTTAGAGATAGGGTTAAGTTTAGTGTTAGAGTTAATATTAGGGTTAGGGTTAGGTTTAGGTTTAGGGATAGGGTTAGGGTTAGGGTGAGTTTTAGGGTTAGGGTAAGTGTTAGGGTTAGGGTTGTGGTTACGGATAGAGGTAGTGTTAGGAATAGGGCTATTTTTAAGGTTAGTGTTATTGTTTGTGTTAGGTTGAGGGTTAGTTTTAGGGTTATGATGACAGTTGTGTTTAGGTTTCAGGTTAGGGTTAGGTTTAGGGTTAGGGTTAGGGTTTGTGTTAAAGTTACGGTTAAGGTTAGGGTTAGGACTCAGGGATATGTTTAGGTTTAGTGTTACATTTAGTTTAGTGTTAGGGTTAGGGTTAGTGTTAAAATTAATGCTTTTGTTAGGGTTAGTGTTAGGTTTAGATTTAGTGTTAGGATTAGGGTTAGAAATAGGGTGTGGTTTAGGGTTAGTAGTGGGGTTAGGGTTAGGTTTGGGTTAGGGTTAGGGTTCGAGTTAGTGTTAGGTTTAGGTTTAGGGTTAGTGTTAGGGTTAGTGTTAGAATTAAGATTAGGTTTAGGTTTGTGTAAGGGTTAGGGTTAGGATGACAGTTAGGGTTAGGGTAAAGGTTGTAGTTAAGGTTAGTATTAGGGTAATGGTTAGGGTTAAGGGTAAAGTCAGTGTTAGGGTTAGGGTTAGAATCTGAGTTAGGGTTAGGGTGTGTGGTACGATAAGGTTTAGGGTTAGCGTTAGGGTTATGTTTAGGGTTAGGATTAGGGTTAAGGATAGGTTTAGGGTTAGGGTTAGTGTTAGGGTGAGGGTTAGGTTTTGTGTTAGGTTTCGGGAAAGGATTAGTGTAAAGGTTAGGATTAAGGTTAGAGTTAGTGTTAGCATTAGGGTTAGGGTTAGTGTTAGGTTTAGGATTAGGTTTAGGGATAGTGTTAATGTTAGGGATAAGTTTAGGGTTAGGGTTAATGTTAGGGTTAGAGTTAGGTTTAGGTTTAGGTTTAATGTTACTGTTACGTTTAGGGTTAGGTTTAGGGTTAGTGAAACTGTTATCATTAGTGTTAGGGTAGCGTTAGGGTTAGTGTTAGTGTTAGTGTTAGGGTTACGATTAAGGTTAGGTTCAGTGTTAGGGTTAGGATTAGGTTTAGGATTTGTTAGGGTTAGGGTTTGTGTTAAGGTTAGGGTTAAGTTTTGTGTTAGGGTCAAGTTTAGGTTTAGGATTTCAATTCAAATTAGTTTAGTGTTAGTGTTAGTGTTTGGGTTAGTGTTATGGTTCAGGTTAGGCTTAGTGTTTCATTTATGGTTAGGGTTAGGGTTAGGATGAGGATTAGTGTTAGTGTTAGGTTTAGGGTTAGGGATAGGCTTAGGGTTAGTGATAGACTAATGAATGATTAGGATTAGGGTTAGTGTTTATTTCAGAGTTAGGTTTAGGTTAGGGTTAGGATTACTTTAAGGTAAGTGTTATGGTTAGTGTTTGTGTTAGGTTAGGATTAGGATTAGAGTTAGGGTTAGGTTTACAGTTTGTATTAGATTAAGGGTTAGGATTTTGGTTAGAGACATTGTTAGTGTTAGGGTTAGGATTAGTGTTAGAGTTAGGTTTATTCTTAGTTTTAGGTTTAGAGTTAGTCTTAGGGTTAGTGTTAGTGCAGGTTTAGGGTTAGGGTTAGGTAAGTGATAGGGTTAGGGTTAGGCTTCTGATTGCGTTTCGTGTTAGGGTTATGGTTAGTGTTAGTGTTAGGGTTAGGGTTAAGATTAGGTTTAGGGTTAGCATTAGGTTGAGGGTTAGGGTTAGGTTTAGTGTTAGTAATAGTGTTAGGGTTAGTGTTATTGTTAGGATTAGGGTTAGGGTTCCTGCTAGTGTTAGTTTTAGTGATACAGATAGGGTTAGGTTTAGTGTTAGGGTTAGTGTTAGTGTTAGGGTTACGGTTAGTGTTAGGTATAGTGTTAGGTTTAGGGATAGGTTTAGGGTTAGTGTTAGTGTTAGGGTTAGGGTTACAGTTAATGTTATGGTTAGGATTAGGGTAAGGGTTAGGGTTTGTGTTAGGGATAAGGTTAGTTTTAGTTTTATAGTTAGTGTTAGGGTTAGAATTCACTAATGTTAGAGTTAGTGTTGTGTTATATTTAGGGTTATGGTTTGTTTTAGGGTTTGTATTAGGCTTAGAGTTAGGGTTAGGTTTACAGTTAGGTGTAGGGTTAGGGTTAGGGTTAGTGTTAGTGTTAGGGTTAGTGGTCGCTTTAGATTTAGATTAGGTGTTAGGTTTAGTGTTAGGGTAAGGGTAAGTTTTAGGGTTAGTTTTAGGGTTAAGTGTTTGAGAGCAGTTTAGGGTTA
Source organism: Marmota monax (assembly GCF_021218885.2). Classification (NCBI taxonomy): domain Eukaryota; kingdom Metazoa; phylum Chordata; class Mammalia; order Rodentia; family Sciuridae; genus Marmota; species Marmota monax. The sequence continues at coordinate 35,869 of NW_026693677.1, forward strand.
CGTCTTCAGTTAGGGATAGGGTTAGGTTAAGGTTTAGGTTTAAGATTAGATTTAAGTTTAAGGTTAGGTTTAGTGTTTAGTTTTGGGTTAGGATTAGGGTTAGGGTTAGGTTAGGGTATGTTTTAGGCTTAGTGTTACGGTTTGTTTTAGGGTAGGGTTAGTATTAGGATTAGGTTTACAGTTTGGATTAGGGTTAGGTTTAGGTGTAGGGTTAGTGTTAGTGTTAATGTTAGGGTTATTTTTAGTGTTGGAGTTATGATTAGAGTCATATTAGGGGTTGCTTTAAGGTTAGTGTTAGGGTTAGAAATAGGGTTAGGGTTAGTGTTATGATTAGGGTTAGGGTAAGTTTTAGTGCTTGGGTTAAAGTTAGTGTTAGGTTTATTTATAGTGTTAGCTTTAGGGATAGGTTTAGGGTTAGTGTTAGGCTTATGGTTTGGGTTAGTGATATGGTTAAAGTTAGGGTTAGGTTGAGGTTTAATGTTAGGGTTAGGGTTAGGGATATGGTTATTTTTAGGGTAAGGATTAGTTTTAGGGTTAGTGTTAAGTTTAGGTTTATTTTTAAGTTTAGGGTTGGTGTTACTGTTAGTTTAGTGTTAGGGTCAGGGTTAATGTTAGTGTTCGGGTTAGGGTTAAGGTTAGAGTTAGTGATAGGTTTAGGGTTAAGTTTAGGGTTAGTGTTAGTGATAGGGTTAGGGTTGGGGTTGGGTTGGGTTTAGGTTAGGGTTAGGTTTACAGTTAAAATTTTGGTTAGGGTTAGAACTATGTTTACTTTAATGTTAGGGTTAGGATTAGAATTAGTATTTGTTTTAGGGATTGGGTTATTATTAATATTAGGTTTAGGGTTAGGGTTAGGGTTAGGTTTAGTGTTACAGGCAGTGTTAGGGTTTGTGTCAGTGTTGTGGTTAGTGTGAGAGTTGGGATTACAATTAGGATTAGCTTTAGGGTTAGGGTTAGGGTTAGTGTTAGGGTTGGGTTAGGGTTAGGGTTAGGGTTAGCATTAGGCTTAGGAATAGGGTTAATGTTATGGTTGGCCTTAGTGTTTGTGCTAGGGTTAGGGTTATTTTTTGTGTTAGGGTTAGGTTTAGGGTTAGGGTTATGGTTACGGTTAGCGTTAGTGTTAGGTTTAGGGTTAGTGTTATGGTTATGGTTAGGTTTGTATTAGGGTTAGTTTTAGGGTTAGGGTTAATGTTTCTGTTAGGCTTAGTGTTAGGTTTAGGATTAGTGTTAGGGTTAAGGTTAGGGTTAATGTTAGCGTTATTGTTAGAGTTAGGTTTAGGGTTCATCTTACATTTAGGGATAGGGTTAATGTTAGGGTTAACAATAGTCTTAGGGTTAGGGATAGATTTAGGGTTAGTGTTATGTTTAGGGTTAGGCTTATGGATAGGTTTAGTGTTAGTGTTAGTGTTAGGTTTAGGTATAGTGGTAGGGTTAGCATTCGGTTTAGGTTTAGGGTTACTTTTAGGGTTAGTGTTAGGATTAGGGTTAGTGTCAGGGTTATGGTTATGGTTAGGGTTAGGTTTAGTGTTAGGTTTAGGGCTCAAGTTGGCATTAGGGTTAAGGATAAAGTTAGGGTTATGATATTTTTAGGGTTTGGTTCAGGTTAGATTTAGGGTAATGGATAGGTTATGTTTAGGGATAGTGTTAGGGTCAGGCTGAGTATTGGCATTAAGTTTAGGATTAGGGTTAGGGTAATAAATAGGGTTAGAGCTAGGGTTAGGACTAGGGTTATGGTTATAGTCAGGGCTAGGGGTAGGGTTAGGTTTAGTGCAAGGCTAAAATTTAGTTTTAGTTTTAGGGTAAGGCTTAGGGAAAGGTTTAGGGTTCGAATTAGGTTTAAAGCTAGGGTTGGGACTTGGTTCAGGGCTAGGTTTTGAGTGACGTTATGTCTCTTCTTAGGGATATGGCTAATGTAACAACTAAGCTTACGATTAGGGCTAGTTTTAGGGTTACATTTAGGACACAGTCTGATTTTAGGATTAGGTTTATCTTTCAGTTGATGTTTTTAACTAGGGTTAGTTTTAGGGTCAGAGTCAGAATCACGATTCATTTCATAGTTAGGGATAGGACTCAAATTAGGGGTAGGCTTAGGGCTAGATGTAGGGTTAGGATTTGGTTTAGGTTAAGGGTTATCATTAGTCCTATGGCTCAATTTTGTTTTAGGACTAAAGCTAAAGTTAAGGGTAGTTATATAATTAGCATTAGTGTTATTGCTACTGTTAGGGTGAGTTTAGGTTTAGGAGTAGATTTAGAGTTATAGTTAATTCTAGGGTTAGGGCTATGGCTAGTGTTAGTGATAAGATTACAGCTAGTGTTTGTGTTATGGTAAAGGACATGGTTAGAACTAGGAATAGGACTATGGCAAGAGTTAGAATTAGTCTTAGGACTAGAGTTTGGTTTAGGGATAAGGTTAAATTAGGGCTAGGAATAGGTATAGGATTAGTGTTAGGCTTAGGCCTAGGATTAGAGCTATTTTTATGGTTAGGTTTAGGGTTAGGTTTAGGGGAAGGGATGCCTGTTTGATTTCCACCTCCATTTCCTTTTACCCATAGGTGTCAAAATGAAGTGAAACCTTAAAATACAAAGTGTTCATGATACTGAACCATTGAATTGAGAAGAACATACCTTGGGAGCATACTAAGGCTAGATAAAAGATGACTTATGCCCAGTATCAAAGAAATTTGAACAAAACCAACGCTCACCCTAACATTACCTCTCACCCTAGCCCTAGCCATAACCCTAAACCTAACATTAACCCTAACCTGATTAGAGAACCATTGATCCTAGAATCCCCGCCCTTGGGGAGCCTTGTGGGGCAAGCTAAGTGATGAATCCTAATCAACATCAAAAAAATCTGACCAAATAATTATGTGAGGTATTTCAGTACATGCATATTTTCCTGTTTTCTCCTAAAGGGCTCTCAGACTAAGTTGTTTTTGCATGCTTAAGCATAGGCCTACTTTTACAAGGAACATACCAGAGTTCCTACAGGGAACTGATGGAGTGTGTGAAGTTTCAAGCAGCTAGCACAAACCTTGTTTGATTTTCAACTCCATTAACTACCCCATATAGGTCAAAATGAAGTGAAATCTTAAAATACAAAATGTTCCTCACAGCAAACCTCTGAATGGAGAAGGCCTAAACCTGTGCAACAGAGTAAATCTAGCTAAGAGATAAATCCTGCCAAGTATCAAATAATTTTGAATCCAACCTAACCCTAACACTAGCTCTAACCCTAGCTCTTTCCCTAACCCTACCTTTTTATGAAATCTTTGACCATAGAATTTCAAAACTTGGGCCTCCTAGTGAGGCAAGATAAGGGATGAATGCTGCACAGTATCAAAGAAATCTGTCCAAAAAGTTGATGGAGTATATCAGTATATGTATATTTCTCTATTATGTCCTAAAGGACTCTTGTATAAAGTTGTTTTCACACGCTTCAGCATAGGCCTACTCTCAAAAGAACAAACCAGAGATTGCTCACAGAGAATTGATGGAGTGTGAAGTTTCAAGCAGCTAGCACCAAGCTGTTTGATTTCCAGGTCCATTTTCATTTACATATATAGGACAAAATGAACTGAAACTTTAAAATACAAACTGTTCCATACAGTGAACCATTGAACCTAGGAAGCCCAAACATGTGGAGTATAGTAAGGATAGGAAAAAATGAATCCTGGCAAATATCAAAGAAATTTGAAAAAAACTAACTCTATTCCTAATACTAGCTCTAACACTAGCCCTAACACTATTCTTAACACAAACCCTAACCTGTTTGAGAAACTGTTGATTCTAGAAGTCCCAAAATTGGGGAGCATAGTGGTCTAAGCTATCAGATGAATCCTATGCAATATCAAAAAAATATGACCAAATAATTGAGGTGATATTTCAGTTCATGCATATTTCTCTGTTTTCTGCTAAAGGGCTCTTGGATAAAGTTGTTTTTGCCATCTTCATCTTAGGGCTACTTTCACAAGGAACACATCAGAGAGTTCCCACAGATAACTGATTCAGTGTTTGAAGTTTCAACCAGCTAGCACAAACCTGGTTTGATTTCAACCTCCATTTTCGTTTACCTATATAGGTCAATATGAAGTGAAACCTTAAAATACAGAGTGTCCCTGTTAGCAAACCATTAAAATGAGAAGTCCCAAACCTGAGGAGCATATTAAGGCTAGGTAAAAGATGAATCCTTCCAAGTATCAAAGAAATTTGTACAAAACTTACTCCCACCCTAACACTACATCTAAACCTAGCCTTAACCCTAAACCTAACACTAACCCTGACCTGATTAGAGAACCATTTACCCCAGAAGTCCCACACTTGGAGAGCTTTGTGGGGCAAGCTAAATAATGAATCCTATTCAGACAAATAATTATGGGAGTAATTTCAGTTCATGCATATTCCCTGCTTTCTCCTAAATGGCTCTTGGATAAAGTTGTTTTTGCATGCTTCAGGTTAGGCCTACACTCACAAGGAACTTACCATGG